>NC_086325.1:108441611-108741611 GCF_036172605.1 Pelobates fuscus | reverse complement strand
CATATGTTATGCTTCTAATTTGTACTTGTCTAGGCACCTTGTGTTGTGTAAAATATGTCTGCTGTTTATATCTGTTATATGCTGTTTAAATATGTCAGCTTATTTTATAAAATTGTCATTGAGTTAGAATAGGCCTGGCTCCAAAATTTCAAGCTGGACCGCTACAATTTAAAAGAATAGTAAGAATGGGATTATGGGGAATGCGTGGATGGATGGATGCATGGATGCATGGATGCATGGATGCATGGATGGATGGATAGATGGATAGATGGATAGACGGACAGATGGCTAAGGTCTGGTTATCACATAGTTTAAGGAAGTTTGATTCTTGTGTATTAGCTGAATCATGAGATTGGTAGACTCTCATGATGTTATTCTCTGATGTCTTAAAGGGACACTATAGTCACCTGAACAACTTTAGCTTAATGAAGCAGTTTTGGTGTATAGAACATGCCCCTGCAGCCTCACTGCTCAATCCTTTGCCATGTAGGAGTTAAATCCCTTTGTTTATGAACCCTAGTTACACCTCCCTGCATGTGACTTGCACAGCCTTCCATAAACACTTCCTGTAAAGAGAGCCCTATTTAGGCTTTCTTTATTTCAAGTTCTGTTTAATTAAGATTTTCTTATCCCCTGCTATGTTAATAGCTTGCTAGACACTGCAAGAGCCTCCTGTATGTGATTAAAGTTCAATTTAGAGATTGAGATGCAATTAGTTAAGGTAAATTACATCTGTTTGAAAGTGAAACCAGTTTTTTTTTTCATGCAGGCTCTGTCAATCATAGCCAGGGGAGGTGTGGCTAGGGCTGCATAAACAGAAACAAAGTGATTTAACTCCTAAATGACAGTGAATTGAGCAGTGAAATTGCAGGGGAATGATCTATACACTAAAACCGCTTTATTTAGCTAAAGTAATTTAGGTGACTATAGTGTTCCTTTAATATGATGTATGTTGGAAAGTTAATATCTTACTTGAGAACTGAAAAGTCAGCAGTAAAAAAAGTCCTTGAGTAGATTTGCAATGTTGTATTTTGTGACAAATGCAGACATGTCCCTATTTGGAGGTACCACATGGGGGACTATATGTTGTACAGTAACGCCTCCATTTTGCCAATCTTGTCTGCAGAAGAGACAGCCATGGTCTTAGTTGTTGGAAAAGAAGGATGCCAATATCAAAGCTTCTATCACTTACTGATAGCCAAAATGTTTTAAAAATGCCACCCCTTTAAGCTCCCAGGCATTAGTATAGTAGCTTGTGAAATCCCATTAGAATATCTTAAGGTTTAGCATGTGTGAGCACAAAGCTGTTAGCTCCACGTCTGCTTAGATAGCTGGTAGCTCTGTTTCCCCTAAATATAATTTTAATAAAGATAAAATAATGCAAAGCTGTTGGAATGGCATGTAACTAGGACTGTGTCTGACTCCAATACACATCAATGAGTCACTGTGAAATCAGTTAATAAAATCTTACCCTAAAGTCCTATTTGATAGGAGTGTCTTTACTTACAAAATATAAAAATATGACTTATAAATGTAATTACTTGTTATGTTCTAATAGTTTACATAACACTGTATGATTTTTTTTTGTGAGTTTTTAATAAAACTAAACAGGATACGAGATTAATAAAGCAAAATGTTAAAGAGCTATTGAATAAATAGCAAGTACCGTATCATGATGTATATATATACTTTAATGGCTGGTTTCCTAAAGCCTTCTTGGTCTCCCAAAATTTATTTTGTAATTCCATTTAAGTAATTTACAAATCTGTGTATATTCTTGTGTTTTATACAAAAGAGCATTGCGGATTCTTGGCCAAGGCAAAGAGAAGCAGTAAATGCAGGAGATGCTCCAAAAACTACGAAGTGACGTCGCACTTCCATACTGTGCTTGTATTTTACAGGAATAAGGGGTCCAAGAGAGCACCAAGACTGTATTCACTTCTAAGGACCTATTATGAACTTGATGCTCATTGTTATACTGTACATCATATGAGCCAAATGTTTCCCCTGAAGGGTTGTCTTGTTCTTTTGCTTTATTTGACATCTGATAAATGAGAGATGCCCCAAGATAAACTCTGTCATTACCCTCTCCCCACTGAATTGAGCATTATGGATATAAATCATCACCATTCTGTCTATCTTTGTAACATTTGTTTGCCTGCACCTGAAAGGATGCCATGAGAGTATTACGTCTCCTACATCTTCTATACTGAAAATGTAGAGAGAGAGAGAGAGATAGATTGTGTGTGTGTGTGTGTGTGTGTGTGTCTGTGTCTGTGTTTTTGTAATATGTTGCTCATAGCATATGTATTTGTACATATGCAACAACAGAATAATATACATGTGCATTCTGTATATATACTCTGAAGACTACACCCTGGGCTCACTGCAGATATGTCGAAGCATTGAAATGCTTGGATTTGGGATTGACTCAACTGAGTTACATTACACAGCATTATGAACACAACATCAACAGACATAAAGTGAGAATTCAAAGTTAATTTCAAATTCAAGGCCAGAAAAGCCTAATTAGAAAAATTCAGCAACACATTCAGGTTACATACTTTGGCTTAAAATGTGAAAGTCTCCTTGAATTCACTTTGAATTCTCATGTTTGTGAATAACCCTTTATATTAGAGATTGCCATGTAGCAGCAATGTACCATTCATCATACATATATAGTCTCCAGTTTCAGTTAACAGAACTTTACCTATGCATGACCAACGTAACACCTCTTCTTTTTCAAAGATATTTTTTAGACACTATTTAACTGGTTGTCACAATAATTATAATAATAATAATAATAATAATAATAACCTGAACAAAAAACATTATGTTGTCCAGCAACTTCTTGCTTAGCCGTCTAATAATACACTAACAGATTTATACAAATGAAAGTGTAACAGACATTTGTCGCTGCTCGTTTTGTCACTGTGTTTGCAAACAAACCTGCTTTTCTAGGTAACACCTATTCCTTATCTCATTACTTAGCAATAGGTCAATTACACATTTAACAGAAGAAATCTCCATTAAATTCTAGATGGATATTGACCCCTTGGGGCTCAATTTGAAAACCTTGAGTTTAATAGGAATCACTTTCCTATGCAAAACACAATTTAAATATGGTTTTATCTACAAACAGACCGGGCTCTTGTAATCACGTGTTAAATAAAGGGTACACTTACTTGCAATGAACACAATTCAGAAGCACCTGGATTCTCAGTTAGGGTCTAATTAACTCCAACTGCTTTTAGACTGAATTATAAAAAGGTTTAAAATACCTACCTTGCTTCAATGCTGTCCTTAAGCCATTGTTTCCATTGAATGTGTATTTATGATAACTATTGTTTCTAGCTATTTGTTTAAATCCATTTCCCAGGGTATGCCAAACTGCTACAATGATTCCTTTTCAGTCCTGCTACTTATAGTGTGATAGGTCTTTATGATGTAACAATTCCATGAATGTGACTGTGAATGTATGATGTCATCAGATTAACTATGTATGTGATATACTGGAGTTCCAAGCTCAAAGATGGATATTGTTATAAAAGACTGTTACATTGAGAATAAAATAACATTTATTATATCCAAATAGTTTGAAATGTTTATTTCCAAATGTTATTTTAATAGCCACTTTCAATTTGCCCCATACCACATGTGAATAAACTCATTAAATGGCAATTCTACTGCTTCTGTGTCACTCACATGTTAAATTCCAAGAATATGGCTAGAATAAGATATCCTCAAATCTTATGCTTATATCAGGATAAGGAAGCACCCATATATTTTCGCGTCATAATCACTATAATGATATATAGGTGGTATGATGCTTAAAATGCCCATTTAATACTTGTCAAATTTGGGCAATTAAAATGACATTTCAGTATAGGATTAGGGGTCAGAATACCCTGGTGATTCCTATATATGTATGTGTGTACAGCAAGACCTGCTATTGTTAAAACTAGCTGCAATAATATTCATTGACCAATGGCATTTATTTATTTTATAAATCTAATTTTTTTTTTTTTATAAGATTTTTGTTTGTTTGTTTTTTCTCTTTTCCTCTTTTATTCTCCAGCCTTTACAATAATTATGCCTTTGAGCAATTACCAAACAGCGTAAGAGTGAAAGAATCGAGATCGGTGTTGGCAGTGTTCACTGATGACCTATCTCCATGAAGATTGCCATTTCCAGCATAGATCATGACTTCCTCACTGCTAGATTATCAAGGAAGAGACGTGGGATTTGGAAGGAATGCACACAACCTTTTAATTCTGTAACATGGAATGTTGAGGTGCACAAGTAAATTTCAACAACAGAAAAAACTCAATTTCTTGATTACACATCTAATACAGTATTTTAATTTTTTTATTTTTTTTAGAACACTCCTTTGTGTCATGCAGGTTTTATGTTTCCCATTGTTCTTAGTACAAAGAAGTTAAACAGATTCTTTCAGGTGAATGAGTCAAGCTAAGCATTCTTCATCTTGGCAAATGTGACATTTTTGGATATTTTGAATTGTGATGATATATGTATGACTGTAGATATACCAAATAAGGCATAAAACAAGCTGTATTAGGTTTTCTCACCATTGCCAAGAGCGAGTAGATTAGTAGAGACAACCAAACTTTCCCTAAATGTTACCAGCCTGTGACTGGTTGCTGGCTTTCCATGGTACATTGGATCTGACTGTTCTCTCTTTTTTTCCATTTTTTTTTTTTTTTTAATGATAATTTTTCTGGGTAGCATTAAACATCAAAATTTCAAATAATTTTGTCAATGCATTATTTTTCTATTGATGACACTAAATCTACCTGCTGGGCATTATGATCTATCTAACTGACAAGTTATCAGCCAATTACCTCTGTTTAAATCTAGGCTGTATGCTAATTATCGCCCTACAAAACTAGTAATCCCTCCAGGGCAGCATTACCATAGATTCTCTTAATGGTAATTATACTAGTTACATTTATGTTTGAGAAATATAGATCTATCATCTTGAACAATAACAGTGTATTTCTTATTTAACCTTTTCATGGCAAAGAGTAACACACAACAACCCTCCTAGTACATCATGTGCCAAGCAGCTTTTAAACCCAGAACCTTAGACTCGTTTTTCCAAATTGACTATTTTAGCCATGCCAAATTACATTTCGCCACGTCATTTACAAGAGCATTCTAAGCACCATAACCACTACAGTGGCCCACTGCAAGCTGTGAAAAAGCTTAGGAACAGTTTGACACTGACATTGGTCTTTGGCCACACAATCTTTCTGATTCACATTATTATCATTAGCACGTTATGCTAAAGTAGAAGTTCATACGTTGGCATCTGCAATTTCAAGTTTATGCAGTTTTGCACAATATGTGTTTACTGACAACTTTGGACATTATTTTTTAAATGAGAGTGTCAGCTGAAAGTTAAGTCTAAATGCTTTCTGGTGGTTATGTTGTATAAAGTATCGCTTTAATCATTTCACTAATGAGCACTTTTGATTGAGAAAATATTAGCATGAAGTATTTGAAGCAAAGGATGCACAGCTATCGTTTAAACATATCATAACAGTTTTTTGGGGGTATAAATGTTGCTTTGCAGACAGTTGTAAAAATTTAAATTATGACAATTTACACGATTGGTACTTCTCACTCATTTGTTCAGCCTTTATTTAACTATTTGGGAAATAAAAAGCTTTAGACAGCATACAGTGTCCATTATTTTACAATATCTCACACAGAGTCTGAAAAAGTATAAAAGCTTTTTTTCCCCACATACAGTAGATGTGACAAAATAGATAAATATAATTTGTGAAATACATTGCTTATAGGTATTTATAAGAACATTATATAAGAAGGCATTATTAGCAGCACAGCCTACTAAAATTAGCAACAGAAATTAATGTCTGAATTTGAGCATAATGCCCACGTTCAGTAAATACAGCTAAATAAATATTTCTAAAATAATGGTTTTTAAAACTGCTTTAGCAAGCTTTCTTTCCTCCCCTTCCCTGACTGCAGGAATGATATGACACATTGAAACAAATTGTACTGTTTGAAATCAAATATTCCGGCTTTATAACAGTAACTAGTAATTTTGTGAAGAGAAATGTGTTCCTCTACAGGCTCATAATCAAAACTAGAGCATAAATGAGGGTGAGTGAGGTTTTATGAACTAGTGTGTGTGTGATAGGTGAGCATTTGTGTGGAGCAGACTCAATCAGTGACCCAGAGCACTGGCTGAAGTGCTCTGAGTCATTACGAAGTGCTGGGGGACCGTGAGGAAGCTCTTAAAGTGATTTATAACCAATATTGGTGCAGACCACAAAGCTCCATCAAGCAAGTGTAGGTATTGAGGGAAATCTTTTTGATCTCACCGTTGGCTTGAAGAGGGCCCCTCACTGCTGAAACTCCAGTCCCAGACAAGGGCCCGATGGACCTTTGCAATGGACAAACTGGCTGATGAACTGGAAAATAAATAATTTGTTTACTCCAGTACATGAATCCTATATACAGCTGGTCAGCACTTCAAGGTTCTGCCTGACACAATACACAATGCATTAGCATCCCTCAAAAAAAGATCCCTGTAAAGGAAATCTGCTCCTTCAAGTTTCCAAACCTGCTCCACATCAAGGCAATAGATTTCAACTACAGTCATCCACAATACCTTCAGGGCAAGCTTTGTCAACATCCCTGCTTATAAAAGACAATATACCCACCCACCCTTATCTTAACTCTTTAAGACAGGTGTATGTGTGAAAATGACTGATCCACTAAGTTAATTGGAGCCTGGTTTGAGGACTTGAGAAGTGAGAATAAACTCTGAAGCAGTGTTTGATAGAAGTGTCTATCACTCAAACCTCTTAGCACTACAGGTTTTACAGATCAATGGTTAAGTTAATTGGTCGTTTGGTCTTTTTCAGATACACTTGTGATTAAATAAACCTACAACCAAACCCTACCCCATTGAGTGATGGGTAGTTGAGGAGTTAGGTTACATATTGTATTCCTATTTTACTGGAAAGGGAATTAGGAAGCCACATGACATACCATGAGACCCAAGCCAATGCATAATGTTTTCAACATTGGCCTTTTCAGACATATCGAAAACAATTTTGCTGTAGTTGTAATTGCCAGTAATAGAAAAATTACTGGGGCGTCTGGATCCACTTTTTTCTGCTGGACAAATGTCACCTGTTCATGGTGAAACGCAACAAATGAAAAGTGCTTTTTTTGCAGTATGTAGAATCAATGGTGGCTGGTGAAGTTTAAAGATCATGGGGTGCTAGACTCTATCCCCCACTCACTGAATTCAGCCCACTTAACTCAACCCACTTAACTCAACCCCTGAGATACCTTGTCCTGTTCATCATAAACCAATAGATACACATTACAAAAAAAAAAACACAACTGCTTTAAAGAGTTTCGACTCCACTCTCAATGCAGTTACACATGGTAGCATTAGAAGACAGGACAACACACAGGTCTATTTTTTTAGGGTGTCCAGGATGTGATGGCCCAATACAAAGCCAGTGGGTGACATAAAAAATCATAAAAGAACAAACAAAGTTATTGAATAGGCAATACAACAGGTAGTGTTTTTCAAATACACCTCCAAATATTTGCATGAATAGTTGTTCAGGCACTCTCAGACATTTCTAGCCATTATTAAAGGGGGGTGAGACTGCAGAACCAACACATTTTATGAATTTTGTTTTCCTAAAACATGCTTCATTAGTCTACACACACAACAAAAGTTGGTAAAAAATAGATGGAGGGGGCACCAGTAACGTAGCTAGAACTTTTGCCACCCGGCACTGCCCCTGAGTTTGCCGCCCCTATTCTGACCCATGTTATGTCCGGTGCAGTCACGGACGTCCGTGGCTGCACCAGACATACCTCTTTCAAGTGCCCAACGCCTCTAGCCCAACACAGTTTACAACCTTTTCAAGCATTTTGTAAGATATACACACAATGAATACATGCATGAACAATTCATGCATGTAATTCATTGGGGGCATATCTACTAAACAGTGATTTTATGAGGCTGTGGGTTTTGCCCATTTGGGCAGAGTGTTCCTTTAAATAATTATTGTTACTGAAGCGCTTCAGTATATTTAACTTTTTATTGGTGTGAACAGAAATACTTAGGAGTGAAATGCAGCTTATTGAATCTAATTTTTTACACATTTAAAAAAATATATACTTTATGTTTTGGAGGGTGTGTGTGTGTGAGTTAGGGGGACGGTGCAGGGGAGAAGGGATCTGTACAGGGGAGGGAGAAGGACTGTCAGGGTGCTGGGGAGGCGGGGGGAGGGATCTGTACAGGGGAGGGATGGGATCTGTGCGAGGAGGAAGGTGGACTGTCAGAGTACAGATAGGGGTGGCTGTGCAGGGTGAGAGGGGATCTGTGCAGGGGAGGCTGGGGAGAGGGAATCTGTGCAGGGAAGAGGGCTGTCAGGGAGGCAGGCGGATCTGTGCAGGGTGAAGGAGGGGGAGAGGGGTTGTGTGCAGGGGAAGAAAGGGAGAGCAGATCTATGCAGGAAGACGGGCTGTCAGTGAGGGAGAGGGGTTGAGTGCAGTGGAGGCATGGGGAGAAAGGATCTGTGCGGGAAAGGGGGCTGTCATGGAGGCAGGGGGATCTGTGCAGGGGATGGAGGGCGGAGAGGGGATGTGTGCAGGCGAGAAAGGGAGAGAGAGGGGATGTGTGCAGTGGAGGAAGAGAGAGAGAGGGGATCTGTGCAGGGAGGGTGGCTTTCAGGGAAGCGGGGGATCTGTGCAGAGGAGGGAAGGGGAGAGGGGATCTGTGCAAGGAGGTGGGCTGTCAGGTAGGCAGGGGGATCTCTGCAGGGAGGTGGGCTGTCAGGGAGGCAGGGGGATCTGTGCAGGGAGGTGGGCTGTCAGGTAGGCAGGGGGATCTGTGCAGGGGAGGGGGAGAGCAGTTGTGTGCAGTGGAAGCAGGAGGAGAGGGGATCTGTGTAGGGAGAGTTCCGGGCTTCATGTGTGCCAGGGATGTGTAATTTTACAACATGACAGGAGGCTTCATATTTTGCATTAACCTTCTTTACTAACTCCATAGCAGGAAAGAAAAAAACTGTTAAAATAAAGAACCAATCAGAGCGAGTCAGAGTATATATAAGTCCAAGCATGACCAATCATTTCCTCTTTCTTTGCTGCTCCATCACAAGTCAGGTCAGAGTACTAATTTCTTAACTGTAATTTTTCAAATGTATTATAATCTTATAGTTAAAGAGACACTGTACTATCTTTCAATGTATTATTTTCTAGGTATTTTATATATATTTATAGACTGTATAGCAGAATTAGAATTATTTAATTATTATCTTATTGTGCAAAAATACAATTATTATTGTTTATGTTACTGGCAGGGGATCCCTTAGTATTTAATACCCATTGGGCTGTTAACCGTTGCAGGGGTTAACCCCTCTCCCCTCAGTAATGGAGAATAAATATAATCTCTGTGCTGTAATGCTGCATTGTAAGCTTGTGAGACTTAGATAGACATGTATAGCAATGTCAGTATGTCCAGATTATGGGCTATTGGATAGCATATTTCCATGTAATATTTTTATTCTCTTTTCATTAGAAGCCTCTTCTGAGGCAATGGAGTTTCACCTTCCCCCTCCCCCCCCCCCTCCCCTTATGGTGGCTACGTTCGCCCGCTGTTTGCACTGTAATCTGTGCGTACAGAGTGGGCAGTCACTCTGTTCGTGCATTGCAAGGCACGAACAGACGTGTGACTGACTTCCCCGCCTGTTCGCATTATATTTGTGCGAACGGAGCGGCCAATTACTGTTCATGTCTTTCTACACGAACGGGCCAACCACGAGACCCGTGGCAACCATTTTGTTGATGTAGTTTTGGCGGAATACCACACTCATCACGATAAGGCAAACAGGCTGAAGAATTTCTAAAAAAATGACCAGAGATGATTCCAGTTTTCTCACAGGTACGTGTGCAGGTTGGTTTGACTACCCCTGGGGAGTGGGACTGCCAGTTAAGGTATACCCTAGTAGTCTGGCAAGGGGTGAGCCCCCATTTGGGTAATTCCCTGAGTGCTGCCTAACGGAACCTGTTAAAGCAGTTCCGAATTCCTGGGTGAGCCCCAGCATTAGAGAGTCTGCTTTTTTCACGCCACTGGGCGACAAACATTATACGGCCTAACGGCCTGTCTACATCCCTCCCACAAGGTCCCTTCAACCCTCATACCTGTGCCTAATAGTGCCCAAATCATGGAGGACACACAGAACCCGATTGACCTTCAAACCATAATCAACGCAGTTGCTCTGTCCTGAAGAAGGCAATGGCGAAGGTTTTACCAACTGCCTCTGAACCTATCAAGCCGGTTGGCAATCATTCAGACACCAGGGAGGACTCAGATGAGTCAGATGATTGCAAGGAGAGACAACGCCCGGCGAAACGGCACTTGACGGGCGAGGAGTCCAAAAGGCCGCTAACAAAGGCAAGGCACCGCTGAAGCACAGTAAGTGCCCTACGACCACGGCCCCACATACAAAACTCGAGAGATTTCCTCAGATGAGGACAAAGATATGCCCCAATCCCTCTCCACTTATGGATGAGTGGCAGGCAGAGGTTTTAGATTCAGACGAGGGCGATTGGGGCTCCAACGCCTTATGTCAAGGAGACCTCCTTGGGTGAGCCCCAGTGTGAAGGGGATGTGAAGCCATCCACTACAGTTGCTACACAGGAACAGGAGATATTCCTGGATGCCACGGGACAGAGGATGTTTGACCCCAGGAACATACGGCACCCCCGCTCCGAGGAATAGACCCCGCCTGAGCACCTACTCAGGGTTCCGCAAGTCCCTGGAGAAACATGACCGCAAACGGATGAGAGTGGAGTGCCCCAGACCACCCCTGCAAAACAAGGTGACTTTTCACGCCAGAGTTTGACCAACTCATGCTGGCCTTTATGGAGCGAAGGGACGAGGGGTCGAGAGAAACTTTAAAGGGGCGCAAGACAAGCTCCTGGACGAGATGGGGCCACTGGCCCATGTGATATACCTGGCGAATGAAGCTTACGCCAGAGCAGACTCATTTACTGTGGACATGATGCGTGAATGGGCACATGATATCCGAGAATGGACCCAGAGGGGTTTCTGCTTTCTCGAGAATACCAATATGGCCCTCTCATTAGAGCGGTGCCGCGCAGCACTTTTCCGCATTGACCCCAAACAGGCCGATCTGGGGGTAAAAGAATTGGGCCCACATGCACAGGGTAAAATTTTGGTGAGGCATTTATGAAAGAGCTGAATAAGCAGGTTCACCTCGCTGAACAGAGCCGCACATCCATGCGCAAGGTCTTCAGGGACAACCCTTCAAGGGGGGTTTTCTCCCAGGGCTGATCGGCAACAGGCCGTGCCACCAGCCGATTCAGGCCATCAGACCCCATTTGGGACACCCACAGCAGGTTACCCGCAACAAGCGTACCAGCACACCGGCTCTAGACAACACTACCCCTACTACCAAAGGGTACAGACAGAGGACGGGGTGGTTGCGGATATACCCACGCAAGAGTCCCCACAGGTAAGAGACCAACACTTATCAAGGTCTCAACTAAACATGACTGCCAGCCGTGTTTCTCTTTGTTCCCATAATTGGGCAAAACTACCCACAGATGCTATGGGTGTTACAGAAGGTCAATGGGCACCACATCGAATTATGAACGTTCCCTGTGCAGAGGTACCCTCCTTGTCCCTTATACCTCTCAACTTTGGACGCTCACCTCATAGAAGTGGCGCTATACAACCCATGTGCAAACAAGGGGGCTTCTTCAGGATCATGTTCCTCGCCTGCAAGAAAACCGGGATTTCAGATCGGTGATAAATTTAAGAGACCGGAACGCCCAGGTGACCTACCGCTACTTCAAATTGGTAGACATACACTTACCTCTTTCAAGAAGGGGACTGGTTTACGCGTCTAGATTTCAAAGACACATACTGGTCGATCCCAATTCACAAAGTCAGCCGCCCCTTCCTTCGGTTACTGTGGCACGGCTTCCCATGGCAATTCACTTGCCTCCCTCTCGGACTAAACTCTGCACCAGGGTACTTCACCAAAATGTTGAGACCAGGGGTAACACACCTCAGAACACGGGGGATCAGATGTATCACTTACCCGGACAACATACTTTTAGTCTGCAGAACGAGAGAACTGGTCGTACAACATACCAATTATACAGTACAATTGTCCCCAGGTTTCATCGTCAACAGAGCCAGACCAGGAATGACCCCATGCAAGAAATTCAATTAATGGGCTTGGAGATAAACTCCAGGTCTCACATACTACCGTCGACCAAAGCGACGGCCATCAAGAAAGATTTCAGCAGAGTACTCAAGCTTGACTCCATGTATAACCAACCAGTTTCGCTGACAGACAATGTGCGGCAAGAACTTGGATGGTGGCACAACTGCATGCAAGCATGGAACGGTCGGTCCATCTCCGGCAACCACCCGAGCTTCGTACCGGAATCGGACGTGAGCAGACTGGGATGGGGCACCATGGGTGGAGAGGCATCCACGGGAGGAACGTGGACAACCCAGGAAACTCTCGATGCATTTCAACTGCCTGGAACTACGAACAGGGTAATTTTGCTATACTCAACCTAACGAAAGGACAATCCAATTGTTGGATACTTCTGCGGATGGACAATATATTTGCAGTACGGTTCATCAACAACTTGGGAGGGACTCGTTCACAAAAACTGGCCAATTTTCATCTACTGCCTCCCACGCAAAATCACGATACATGCATAACATTTACCATAACATAACATTTACCAGGCGGTCGAACCCGAGACGCCAGCGACTGGCAGTGGAACCCGCAGATATTCGCCTACCTGAACGAACTGAAAGGACCTTTCCTATTGGATCTGTTTACCCCACGCAACAATCAATTACCGCAGTTACAGCTTGCTCCCAGACCGGAGTGCTTGGCAGTGGACGTTTTCAACCAACGCTGGCCATCACAGGTGGCTTATGCCTTTCCACCAATTTTTATGATTGCAAGAGTTCTCCACCAGGTCCGGAGACGAGTAATAAGTAACCCTCCGGACGCCCCTCTGGCCGAACCACCCCTGGTTCCCAGAACTCCTCGAGATGTCCTACGAGGACCCAATTCTGCTGCCGAACGACTCCACCCTACTAAGGGACCCAGTGGGAAACCCCCACCCTATGCTCCTGGACGGACGCCTATCCTTGGTAACCTGGACTCTTTCAGAGGAACATGGTGTACCAACGTTTTATCGACAACGACTAAGAATCTTCTATGGGACTCCTGGACCCTTGGAATGCGAAAGAGCTACTTATCTGCAGGGCGATCTTGGACCAGTTTGCGCATGGGGCGGGACCTACATCCCTTTACTGCCCTGTTTCCAAGATCATGAACTTCCTCTCGTCAACCTTCAAAGAAGGTAAGTCGTCATCGATCTCCTATCCGTTCTTCACCTGGGACCCCCAAATGTGTGTGGTCAAGGCTTGGCAGGCATATGTGGCGGCAGCGGAGACGTTACGCCCACCGACAGACCAACAGCTATGGGTGTCATATGTTAACCTTCACGGTTCGGTTTCGGTCGTCACACTGGCCAGATGGATCAATGGCTCCTCTCCCTAACCGGTTTAGGCCCGTCTTTTGACACGCATTCCGTGCGAGGGGCAACAACATCATCGTTTTTTTTCTGGCGGGTGCACACCTAGCAGACATATTAATAGCGGCGGACTGGTCCCGCGAACCGACGTTCCAGACATTCTATTTCCGTCCGTCGTCCAACACCGAGTTCGCTCTTCTACCTAAGCGTTAAAATTGCAAAATATGAAGCCTCCTGTCATGTTGTAAAATTGAAGATTATGCTAGCGCAGTGTACTAATAATCTTAATTTTAATAATGACAGGAGGCGAATATTTTCCCTCCCTTTTTTGACTTGACGTTCCCACCCTAATCTGAGGTAAGTTAGAATTAATGGGTACTAGTCTAATTCTAAAGATTAAACATTTATACTGGTATGAACTATGGTTTGGATTGCTGATGTGGATTGACTCTATATGATAACATTTACGGTTAGTCAGATTAGTTATTATAAGGATTTATATACCGTATTTTTCGCTCCATAAGACGCACCACACCATAAGACGCACCTAGTTTTTAGAGGAGGAAACCCAGAAAAAAAAAATATTCTGAACAAACTGTCCCATAGTGTTTCTTACTATGGGACAGTTTGTTCAGAATATTTTTTTTTCTCCCCTGTCCCATAGTGTTCCTTACCACCCACTCCCCTCTCCTGTCCCATAATGATCTTTAAACCCTCCTCCCCTGTCCCATAGTGATTTTTAACCCCTCCTCCCCTGTCCCATTGTGTTCTTTAACCCCCCATCCCCTTGTCCAATAGTGTTCTCCCCTCCTCCAATAGTGTTCTCATTCCATAGTGTTCCCCCTCCCCTTGTCCCATAGTGTCCCCCCTCCCCTTGTCCCATAGTGTTCCCCCCTCCCCTTGTCCCATAGTGCACTTTCCCTCCCATAGTGTTCCCCCCTCCCCTTGTCCCATAGTGTCCCCCCCCTGCCCTCATCCCATAGTGTTCTCCCCCCTCCCCTTGTCCCGTAGTGCACTTTCCCTCCCATATTGTCCCCCCTCCCCTCATCCCATAGTGTTCTCCCCCCTCCCCTTGTCCCATAGTACACTTTCCCTCCCATAGTATGCCCCCTCCCCTTGTCCCATGGTGTTCTCCCCCCTCCCCTTGTCCCATAGTGCACTTTCCCTCCCATAGTGTTCCCCCCTCCCCTTGTCCCATAGCGTCGCCCCCTCCCCTTGTCCCATAGTGTTCCCCCCCTCCCCTTTTCCTATAGTGTCCCATAATTACTTACCTGTCTTGTAGCATGGGCCGGCTTAACAGCTCGCACCACGGTACAGGAACTTCAATTTCAGGTTCCGGTTTCCTACATGACCTATGGTATATATGTGATTGTATAACCATATGTTTAATAAGTTGTGTTATAGTTTAATGGTGAACTAAATGTATGCAATTAGAGGAGATCTTAAGTGTAATTATCACACTGTGGCCACATTGAATTTCATACCATCTTGGATTGAACAACATTGGTAGAGGACTTTTCCATAGACGCATTTCACATTGTTCTATTAATTGATTTCAGAGAAATGTACTACATGCTTTGCACTTTTATTTCTTTATTTGCTTTTTAGTATAATTTTTTTTTGTTTAAATACATTTCCTGTTTTGGGCACCTCTAAAAACTATTTTTGCTTTTTTTGCAATAATATTTTTAAGAATCTCTTCTTCTGTAAAAATGTTCTAGTGTATATTAAAACATTTAAAAAAAAAACAAAAAACCCAGACTATGTTTGTTAAATTTTAGTACTCTAGATAAATTAAAATCATTGCTGAATGTTTCTTTGTATTTAAAAAGAGCCTCTCTGGGGGGCAGAGCCGGACGGCCATGCTAGCAGGCTGCAAGTCACTATGGCTCCTGAGGAAACTGGCTATTTACGACTAAATACTTGCTTTACACAGCTTGGGAATCCAGCCTGGGAATCCATGGTACAAGGCTCTGGAGTTTCCCGGTGCAACTGGAGTGCCTGATATCTGGTGATTCTGGGTCTCGGTGAGAGACTCTGGGACTTGAAGACTGAGGCCTACCCGGAAGGGGAGTGAAGCGGATGACCGCTGCCTCGCTACCCACCCCGGCTACTGCTACACTACATCTCACCTATTGCCTTTCAGGTCCCGTTCATCCCCCCCCCTTTGGACCGGCGGAGGTTATCCTGGTCACCACAGAGGAGGCGGCTGCGCTGCTGATTCAGTGCTGCAACACCAGGGCACGCTGACTCACCATTTAAGATGGCTGCAGGACCGCATGGCGCAGGCACATGAGGAGGGGGAAATAAGCTGACAAGTAAGTGCGGCTGCTTGCAAGCATCTGGTCGCAGGGGACCCAATGACCGCAGGCACTGCTGCACCGACAGTGAGAAAAGTAGAAATAAGGGCTGCGCCAATTCTTATAACAAAATATAATGAGCAGTAAAAATCACAACACATAAAATAGGTAAAAAAGCCAGATATCTGTAAGAGTCCAATATGAAGGATCTTACTGAGATCAAATATAGAATAAAGTGCTTGATCGGGAGTAATATCCTCAGTGTCTTGGTCCAAATGAATCCACTCATATGAAAGACAAAAAACTAGTAAAAAGAGCCAATAGTGCAATATGAATGGTCCAATATATATGTAGATGAAACAAATGGGAATAAACTCGTAGAGCTATAGCTAGCTCTAGTAAGAAGGGCATACAGCGGTATAATCCCCTCTTATGGGATATGTTGTGAGTTTTTTCCGTCTGGGGTATGGTCCACACTCAGGAAAAAGGGTAAAAAGAGACAACTAATAGTGCTCACCGAATAAAAACAACAGTATATAAAATAACTAAAATAGTACTCATAAGCAAAGAGGAGGCCAACTGCTCCTTGATAACAGCATGGGTGATATGATTCCAACCACGGATTTCTTGGAGTACAGGATACTAAAAATAACAGGTAAAAATCAAGTGTATAAAATAGATAGTTGGCACAAGGGAAGTGACCAAAAAGCTTTATTATAATGCACAATTAAAATTCCACTGCTGCCCCGACACCTTCTACCAAGTCAGTACCACACCTCGCTGCCAACATGACGGCCTTGTGGCTCACACTGGGCAAGGCCACACCACCTATCCGCAGGCAGCCCTAATGGCAATAACGTCTGCTGACCAGAGCTCCCACACATGCACCAAGGATCAGCGGAACATTTCGGATAGCCCAGATTCTGTGCATGGTAAGCCGGACTGGTCCCCACTACTACCCTTCTGGGCCTTGGGCCACCAGAGGACAATCCTCACACCACAGCCTCACTCCTAGGCGCAACATGCAAGCTAGGATCTCTGTTGCTGGACACTCGGCGAGCCAGAATCGAGGGCACATGTGGTAGGGTCATGCAGTGTCTGGGGCTGGCAGAGTGGCACTTACCAAACCTGCCTGTACTTCCGAACTTCATAAGCATTACACCCTAGTAGGAAGCAGGAGGAAGCCATATCTAAAGGACCCAGCTGGCTTGCCTGTGTGCCCATGCTGGCGGTCTCGAAGAGCTGAACCCGGGGTGCTGCGTAGCCCTTACTAATGGACCTCTGTGGGTTTATATTGTCTTTTATCGTTTATTCTCGTTTAAGCTTCTTTTGTTCATCACGTTTTATATGTCTCACTATGATATATGCTGGCTCTCATTATAGGCACTAGGCAGCCTTTGTAATTTTATGGAAAACTAATGATTAATCTACTTAATTATATGCCTAGGCTTGACTACCTTGCTTGTTAGAATAAGGGCACAGCAGTACCTACGCTTAAATACCTAAGCATGTATACTTTCTGCTATTTACACATAAGGGCATTTTACATGATGTCAGGATACACACTCTAAGTAGGCTCCTATCGATATATTAATCTTCCTGCTTTTTACAGCAAAGCCACACAAATGCCTATCAAGCAAAGTCTGTATAACATTATATTTACAAAAAATGTATCTAATAGCTAAACATATCAGCAGGGCCGTCTATAATATGATTAGGACCCTGGGCAATGCATTTTCTTGGGCCCCCTGGGCCCTGCCCCTCCTATCCCTCCCCCCCAATTACGCCCAATGCGCAATCACACTGACAGACGTACTGGCACATACAGACACAGACAGACATTAAAACATTCACAGATACACACTGACACACAAATATATACTGGCAGACATACTGACACACACACACAGACATACATACACACACACACACAGACACATACACTGGCAGACATACTGACAGATATACTGACACACACAGGCACATACACTGACAGACGTATTGACACACACACAGGCATACTGACATACACATAGACAGACGTACTGGCACATACACACAGACAGACATTAAAACATTCCAAGATACATACTGACACACACATACACTGACACACAAATATATACTGGCAGACATACTGACACACACACAGACATACATACATACACACAGGCACATACACTGACAGATATACTGACACACACAGACACATACACTGACAGACGTATTGACACACACACACAGACATACACACACAGACACATACACTGACAGACGTATTGACACACACAGACACACATACACACAGACACATACACTGACAGATATACTGACACACACAGACACACTGACAGAAGTATTGACACACACACACAGGCATACTGACATACACATAGACAGACATACTGACACACACAGGCCTACTGACATACACACACACATACATACATACACAGACAGACATACTGACACACAAGCATACATTTAGCCACCCTCCAGGTTCTTACCTTTTTCTGGAGGGTGGTTTCCCTGGAGTACAGTGGCAGGCTGAGGCAGATGGGAGTTCTCCTCTGGAACTCCCCTCCCTGCCATTCTCCTCCCGCGGCTGTGCTCTCCGTCGGGAGGAAGTGACGTCGGTACAGGAAGGGGCCTGGTCGCGCTGTTTAAGCGTCACAGTGCCAGACCGGGCCCCTGCTCACACATGCTCCCCGGGTGGCCCTTAGTGCATGAGCCACCCGGGGAGCCTCCTCAGCGTGCGGGCCGGTGCGGCTCTGTGCAGCCGCACCGCCGGGTCCAAGGGGGGCTGCACAAATCGCGGGGCCCACGGGGCAGCTGCTCTGGGCCCCCCAGGAGCAACTGGGCCCGGGGCAGCTGCCCCGTTTGCCCCGCGTTAAAGACGGCCCTGCATATCAGAATAACCTGCAACCCTAGCTTAAGCTACTTTCTACTAATGTGCACTCAGACAGTTTACCTAGCTTGATATCTCTAACCTAATCCAAAATTGTGCATTACCATCAAAATACCATATAACGCAACATTCTTGAATATACATCTTATTAAGCAACGTGTTTTATTTGTGTTAACATGCTATTGTGGCATTACAAGACTCTTTGTTAATTTGCGCATATCCAAAAATAAAGATTTACAACAACAACAAAAGAGCCTCTCTTTTTAATTTTTATAATTCTTCTATTAGGTTTTGTATTTTGTTCCCATCATATTTTGTTCCATTAATTTGTCTTTCAGGCTTTTGGCTTGTTCTCTAAAATGTTATTTTAAAGCATTTACAATTTATCCTTAATATAATATTTGGCTCTTTTGAACATTATCCAATCAAGGGGTATAGTGACAGCTAGGGTAATCAATAAAAAAATTTGTGTGAGTTTTCTTAAGACAAGTAGAGGTTTTAACCTACGTACCTGTCTTTGACTTATATGCCTAAATATAAAATACATTTTAAAAATGACCTTCTCTTTGCTAAACTCTGTGGTAAGTTCTATTTCTCTATCATTTTACTTCTAAAAAAATGAAGAAACTCTGAAACTCTATCACAACAAAATTAGCGTTTTTATTTGTCTTTTTTATTTTTTTTTTATTGTCCTTATCCATTCACGGACTGTTCTTTAGTTGCATGACTATTTTTCCTTTTTTTTTATTATTTTTTCTTCTTTTCCATTTTTATTTTTAATTGTATTTTTTTCTTCTTCCCTTCTCTGGTTGTTTTCATATGTTTGTTTTCCATTTCTTTGTCTGCTAAATAGACAGTTAGACAATTAGTCTGTTTTACTCTGAATTAAGTTTTGTTCTATGAGAATTTCACATAGCTTCCCATTCTATGACATTGCAGCTTGGTTGAGTCCATATATTCCCTTCTGTAATTTCTGGAATAATCATTAATCAATGTATATACTTATTATGCCCACAAGACATTGGCTGTATTGGACCACATATATCTGAATTCATGAGCTGCAAAGACTTTATTAGGTGTACTTGGCTAAGAATAGAGGGACCTTTCCCTATTAGACAACATTTACATGTTTCTCTGTTGTGATCTTTTTGACAAGGTTTTATGGATATTCCTCTTGCCAAACCGTTACTCCATAGATCAGAAATCGTCCTGAAGTGTCAAAAATCTTTATGCCACAATTAGATATAATCTGAGCAATTCTTACCTTTGTAGTTTTTTTAAAAAAAAAATAGAGGCATTTTATTGTGTTCTCTTTATCACTACAAAGACAACATTCTTTACTTTCCTTTGCTGCATTGATAAGCTGGTTTGTTTCCTATTATATGCTTTTCAGTGGTTTGTATACCAAAAGCTTGTGATTCACCACTTCCTGAAAATGTAGCTCTTCTTACTCTCTCTTCACCACATGCTGTAAATGATTAGAGAGAGCATCTCTATGGTTTCTAGTGCATGCAGTAATGAGTTGTAGCTTTCTGGAAGACTTGACAAAATCAGTCTTTATTTTACAGAGTATTTCATTAAACACAGCATTTTGTTCCGATAGACAAAATCTGGGGATAATGGACAAATACTGAACGGAATGGCGATTCTCTTATTTACTAAAGACAAATCCAGTCGGAATTTGGCCAACCCGATCAAATCTGCAACAATTTGTCGGATGCATTTGGTGTCCAGATTAAAATCAGTGCTTTTCACTTTCAAACCCTACAGACAGCATAGGGTTCAAAATATTCACAAAGCTACAGATATTTTTAAAATCAGATCTGAATGCATCCGGCAGGATGCATGCTTGCTCTTCAACGATAAATGCTCACTGACAGCACTAGGAAGCTTTTTTTATTTTTGTTTTTATATTTGAATATTGCGACTGGCTAAAAAGCCATATGATCATCCTTGCATTGGCAAAGGTTATTTATAAGTATATGCACCCTGGCTGCTTGTGCTGCCAGCGCCAAACAGTTTAGCTAGTTAAAATCCAGGCCCAAATTTGAAGCATCCAGGTCCAGATGCTAAAATTCAAGCTGATTGAGAGCCTTGTCTGCAAAGAAACAGACATTGTTAAATAGTGTGAACAATGTCTGGATTATTAGCACCACACAGCACTGGATTGTTTTACCCCGTTCGGTATGTTTCGGTACAGGGCAATAGTGAATATTTCTGTAAGACTGCTACTTCCATACAATTGTTCAATATCTTCTCATAACTCCTTGGCTTCCTTAAAGTCTGTAATGTGGCATAAGTCACTGTTACTCATATAAGTAGAGATCTCAACTCTTGGTTTTTCTTTCCTTTTTCTCCCGTTGATATTCTTTTTGAATCATCTGTTGGTACGGAATTGTCCACTAGGTCCCAGAGATCATTTCACACAACCTCATTCTGAATTGTAAACGTCCATACCAGGTCATTTGTAGATGTTAGAACAGGCATAGCAACTCTTATAACATTTACAGTGTATGTGTATGTGGCCATCTTTGTAGCTTCTACACTGGGCCCATAATCTAAATGTTGAAATTGTGCAGAGTTAAACTAGCACAACAAAGGCATTTAAAAGTCAGATATGGCCACACAAATGAAGATCACGAAGGCAAAATAGATGCATAGAGAGAGAGCTGAGATGAGAAAAGACAGGAAGGTGCTTCCATTGAATTATAATAGAGACTATAGAGATCAAACTAATGATACCAACAGTAAGTCCTCCTACACATTCAGATTAGGCATTAGTGATTTTTGCTAACATGAGAATGGGAACGTTTAGCCTTATTAAGAAATTCTCACAGCAGACATCACTGTCAAACCCTCAAATAGGTGGTTCACATGTGGGGGGGGGGGGGGGATGTCAAAAATATGAATGCATGCCAGGCTGACTGAAGCCTCCCTGGTTGACTGGACACCCATTGAACAGACCCATGCCTCCCAAGTGTCCCTATTTAGAAGGAACAGTACCTATTTTGGGCCAAATCCTTCTGTCCCTATATTCTACTTTGCAGGAGCTTAGAATACTTGATGGATCAGCCATAGCAATAATACTGACAATAACATGTCTTTAAACTACAATAAATGGGTATAGAAATCAGTCTGTGTAAATAAGAAACATTGTTCTTATTCTAAGTTACATTTTTCTTCAAAAGTTTTTTTATTATTTTAAAATAATAATAATGACAAAGTGTAAATTTTTAGCTGCATAAATTATTATTATTATTATTATTATTATTATTAAGTCATATAAAATTTCTCAAAACAGTCATTCCCCTGACCACACCTGTACTCACACCCATAAAATGAAAGTGTCCCTCTTTGTCAATTTGAAGCCCATGGAGCAACGCAGGGGGGGAGTGGGACTTGACAGGGGCAGAGAGTGGGCAGGTGAAGTTAAGGTCAAGGGGTGTGGAAAAATTAATATTGGGTGTGGGGGGGGGGAGGAGAGTAAGGGTTTAAATAACGGCCATTTTGGTGAAGTGGCCTTTTTAATCAAAATTTCACTTACTTGCTACTTGTCCTTCCCACCCTCCCCTTTTTGGTTTGAGGCAGTTTCCTGTTTGGTCACAGCGGCGGGAATAGGGCGTGGGTTAAAGAGGATTTAGGTGGAATAGGAAGTGGGCAGGCCAAGGTCTAGGCTGGAGTATGCCGGAGTGGAAAATGGTTGGTAGGTTCAAGCTCGTTGGTGGCTACGAACCTGGGGGTGTAGGGGTGTCTGGGTACACCCCTACAGTTAAACATATGGTTATGGGGCCTCTTTGGTAGGCCATGGGTTAAACGTTATGCATTATTGGAACGTTTATTATTGTTATTTGGTAGGGTCATTGTCGGGGGTATTGGGCAAGAAGGTCGGACGTAATTAATACTTGTGACAATGACCCTAAATTGTTAAATTGTTGAATTATATAATTTAATAAAGCTGTGGACTTTATACTCCAACAGAAATTGGTGTCCAGGTGTCATTTTATTATGGGTTTAGCACATGCCGAATAACGACTGTGCACATGTCATGAAATATTAGGAGGTATGCAGACCTACAGAGAATGCTGCTCAACCGCTATCTATATGGCCCTGTTAAAAGGCCACAAGTTAAAAAATTGTAAGGAGACATGCATTAGTGAAGTCTGTGCACACTATTCCACAAATGTGTTAGGTAGCTGGACCAAAAAAAAAAAAAACAACAAAGAAAAAGAAATGGAAAATTAAAAGAAGACTTAAGATTCTAAAAGGAAAAAAGACAAAGACCATTTTTAATTGCCCTTGAGGAATCGGACCTGTAATGTCTGAATTGTGATTTAAATGGACAGCATTTGCATGTCATGTCTATAGATTCAAAACTTCACCGAATGTTACTGAACATTTTCCAATCCATAAAGCCTACTTATAGCAATGCATTATCAGTCTCTCCTCATTTAAAGTCATCATTTAGATCAATTTTATTTGAACTGCCCCTGGTGCACATGTTAAACCACTTCATGCTCCATAACGAGCATATCACCATGTTGTGTCGGCCCCACAAAACAATTCATCATCTTTTCAACTAATGAATCCTCCTTAGTATGAAATTCAAGCAGCTAATTAAGTTTGATTGAAAAGGTCCCGCTCAATTCAACAAGAATCTGCCAGGGCGGCGGCTAAAGGGTTAACGTCCTATACACCAGCAATCATTAGGGGCAGAAAGCAATAAACTGCAAGGCGACCCTGTGACCTTTCATCTCCCTGATGCATAATCGGCATCTATAATACGGCAGGTGCTGAAATCCTCTTTATTTGCCACAGAAGGTCTGTGTTATTGAGCTGATTTCCATTCTCGGCCCGTTTAAAACCTTCCTATTCCCTGCAGACTCTTGTAGGACACTTGAGAAATAAAAACCAAGAGGTTAAAGGTCACATCTTAATCTCCCGAGTCTTTTCCCAGGATAAAAACCTCAGCGTTCATCAGCTTGTCATATTGATTGGAAGCCCTAAGGGGGCTCACAAAGCAGATAAATAGGGACAATATTTATCTTGTGTGTATTATACAGAGAGGCCTGTGTATACCAATTACAGCCTGACTATGACGTCTATCTGTTTTACATAATGACTAGTGACTGCCGAGGATTTATTCACGGAACAGTTTATACCCAACTATCCACACCGTATGGTGGATTTGTTTTAACAGACAGCACATTGAAGTGTATTTATATTGACCCCTCACTAAAAACCCCATGAAGACAGGCAGCACACGTTTCCTGTCATATCTTTGAAGTCATGGTTTATGTAATTTTCCTATCGAAAATATCACAGAACCGAGAACATGTTTCTGTACACTGCTTTTACTGCAGTCTTTGAACTTCGCTATACGACATGTCTGTGGCAACTACTGCTAGATATGTTGTAATTTCATACCTGTTCTGATAGACACTCGGACACACCGACAATATGGAGCTTCTACAAACTAGGGACAGAGAGATTTTGGCTCAAAATATGGACTTTCCTCCTAAATAAGGACAGTTTGTAGTGAAAATAGATATATAGATAGATAGATAGATAGACAGACAGACAGATAGATAGATAGATAGATAGATAGATAGATAGATAGATAGATCAATACAGTTGCAAGAAAAAGTATGTGAACCCTTTGGAATGATATGGATTTCTGCACAAATTGGTCATAAAATGTGATCTGATCATCATCTAAGTCACAACAATAGACAATCACAGTCTGCTTAAACTAATAACACACAAAGAATGAAATGTTGCCATGTTTTTATTGAACACACCATGTAAACATACACATTGCAGGTGGAAAAAGTATGTGAACCCTTGGATTTAATGACTGGTTGAACCTCCTTTGGCAGCAATAACTTCAACCAAACGTTTCCTGTAGTTGCAGATCAGACATGCACAATGGTCAGGAGTAGTTCTTGACCATTCCTCTTTACAGAACTGTTTCAGTTCAGCAATATTCTTGGGATGTCTGGTGTGAATTGCTTTCTTGAGGTCATGCCACAGCATCTCAATTGGGTTGAGGTCAGGACTCTGACTGGGCCACTTCAGAAGGCGTATTTTCTTCTGTTTAAGCCATTTTGTTGTTGATTTACTTCTATGCTTTGGGTCATTGTCCTGTTACAACACCCATCTTCTGTTGAGCTTCAGCTGGTAGACAGATGGCCTTAAGTTCTCCTGACAAAAAGTCTTGATAAACTTGGGAATTCATTTTTCCTTTGATGATAGCAATCCATCCAGGCACTGACGCAGCAAAGCAGCCCCAAACCATGATGCCCCCACCACCATACGTCACAGTTGGGATGAGGTTTTAATGTTGGTGTGCTGTGCCTCTTTTTCGCCACACATAGTGTTGTGTGTTTCTTCCAAACAACTCAACTTTGGTTTCATCTGTGCACAGAATATTTTGCCAGTACTGCTGTGGAACATCCATTTGCTCTTGTGCAAACTGTAAACGTGCAGCAATGTTTTGTTTGGACAGCAGTGGCTTCCTCTGTGGTATCCTCCCATGAAATCCATTTTTGTTTAGTGTTTTACGTATTGTAGATTCGCTAACAGAGAAGTTAACATTTGCCAGTGACTTTTGTAAGTCTTTAGCTGACACTGTAGGATTCTTCTTCACCTCATTGAGCAGTCTGCGCTGTGCTCTTGCAGTCATCTTTACAGGATGGCCACTCCTACGGAGAGTAGCAGCAGTGCTGAACTTTCTCCATTTATAGACAATTTGTCTAACCGTGGACTGATGAACAGCAAAGCTTTTGGAGATACTTTTATAACCCTTTCCAGCTTTATGCAAGTCAACAATTCTTAATCGTAGGTCTTCTGAGAGCTCTTTTGTGCGAAGCATCATTCACATCAGGCAATGCTTCTTGTGGAAAGCAAACCCAGAACTGGTGTGTGTTTTTTAAAGGGCAGCTGTAACCAACACCTCCAATCTCATCTCATTGATTGGACTCCAGTTGGCTGACATCTCACTCCAATTAGCTCTTGGAGATGTCATTAGTCTAGGAGTTCACATACTTTTTCCACCTGCACTGTGAATGTTTACATGGTGAGTTCCATAAAAACATGGCAACATTTCATTCTTTGTGTGTTATTAGTTTAAGCAGACTGTGATTGTCTATTGTTGTGACTTAGATGATGATCAGATCGCATTTTATGACCAATTTGTGCAGAAATCCATATCATTCCAAAGGGTTCACATACTTTTTCTTGCAACTGTTGATAGATAGATAGATAGATAGACAGACAGACAGACAGACAGACAGACAGACAGACAGACAGATATATGATAGATAGGTAGATAGTTAGAATTAAAGGAAACACCTCAAAATGAAGTTTCAGATTATTGAATATATAATAGGATAGAAGTAATTTAAAAGGGACATGACCATGTGCTATTTTGTATTTTGCTTACTGACATTGCAATAATTGGCATTGCATATTACTAACACATCCATTTTAAAAAATACCCATTAAATAAATGTCCAATGCTTACATAAAGTATGCTATGGCACAGTAAAAATTTAAGGATTACAAAGCTTTGAGTGCAGTCTGTTGAAATGCAGTTACCGTATATACTCGAGTATAAGCCGACCCGAATATAAGCCGAGACCCCTAATTTTACCCCAAAAAACTGGGAAAACGTATTGACTCGAGTATAAGACTAGGGTGAGAAATGCAGCAGCTACTGGTAAATTTCTAAATAAAATTAGATCCTAAAAAAAATATATTAATTGAATATTTATTTACAGTGTGTATAATGAATGCACTGTGTGTGTATGAGTGCAGCGTGTGTGTATGAGTGCAGCGGGTGTATGAGTGCAGCGTGTGTATGAGTGCAGCGTGTGTATGAGTGCAGTGTGTGTGTATGAATGCAGTGTGTGTGTATGAATGCAGTGTGTGTGTATGAGTGCAGTGTGTGTGTGAGTGCATTGTGTGTATGAGTGCAGTGTGTGTATGAGTGCAGTGTGTGTATGAGTGCATTGTGTGTATGAGTGCAGTGTGTGTATGAGTGCAGTGTGTGTATGAGTGCATTGTGTGTATGAGTGCATTGTGTGTATGAGTGCAGTGTGTGTGTATGAGTGCAGCGTGTGTGTATGAGTGCAGCGTGTGTATGAGTGCAGCGTGTGTATGAGTGCAGCGTGTGTATGAGTGCAGTGTGTGTGTATGAGTGCAGTATGTGTGTATGAATGCAGTGTGTGTGTATGAAGGCAGTGTGTGTGTATGAGTGCAGTGTGTGTATGAGTGCATTGTGTGTATGAGTGCAGTGTGTGTATGAGTGCATTGTGTGTATGAGTGCAGTGTGTGTGTATGAGTGCAGTGTGCTTATGAGTGCATTGTGTGTGTATGAGTGCAGTGTGTGTGTATGAATGCAGAGTGTGTGTATGAATGCAGTGTGTGTGTGTGTGTGTTGCAGAGCCTTGGTTGGGGGTGGGCAATGTTTTTTTTTAATTTTTTTTTATTATTTTAATTTTTTTATTATTATTTATTATTTTTTATTTTATTTAATTATTATTATTTTAGTATTATTATTTATTAATTAATTATTATTTTTTTTTATTATTACTAATTATTTTTTTTTTCGTCCCCCTCCCTGCTTGATACATAGCAGGGAGGGGGGCTCCTTCCCTGGTGGTCCAGTGGCATTGGCAGTTCAGTGGGGGGAGAGGGGGCTGGCAGAGCTGTAACTTACCTTTCCTGCAGCTCCTGTCAGCTCTCTCCTCCTCCGCGCCGTCCGTGCAGCTCCCTCTGTCAGCTCCCAGTGTAAGTCTCGCGAGAGCCGCGGCTCTCGCGAGATTTACACTGGGAGCTGACCGAGGTGCTGAACGGACGGCGCGGAGGAGGAGAGAGCTGACAGGAGCTGCAGGAAAGGTAAGTACAGCTCTGCCAGCACCCCTCTCCCCCCTGTCTGTATTATGGCAATGTAAATTGCCATAATACAGACTCTGACTCGAGTATAAGCCGAGTTGGGGTTTTTTAGCACAAAAAATGTGCTAAAAAACTCGGCTTATACTCGAGTATATACGGTAATATGAATCACGACGGCCTTGTTGCCATTGAGAAGGTAAAGACTTGCAAAAAATGCTGGATACACTAAGTTAAAGATAAATTGTTGTGGTGAGACCAAAAACAATTAAGCACCCCACATTGCAGATAGAAAAATTATATTCCCAGCTTGACATGCAAATGAGTACAGACGGTATTGTGTTTAAGACTTCACTCTGCATTCCTGCAGGTACCTTTAGCAATACACACTGTTTAAAACACAGTTTTTTCTAATCAAAGCACAGGTTGTGATCCAAAAAGGTTAAAGGGATCCTATAGTGCCAGGAAAACAAACACGTTTTCCTGGCACTGTAGGTTCTTGGAGTGCCCCCCTCCCTCGAGGGCTCCCTCCCTCGGTGCTGAAGGGGTTAAAAGCCTTGAATCTTTTACCTTAATCCAGCGCACTCGGCGCTGGTGACCTCTCCTGCCCTGCCGATGTCAGCTCCTGAGTGGAGCCGAATGCGCATGCCCGGCCAGAGGCGGGTGCGCATTCAAACCCGCCCATAGTAAAGCATTACTCAATGCTTTCATATGGGGATCTTTTTTGACGTTGGAAGTCCATGAGGGCGTCCAGTGTCAAATAAGCGCGATTTACTCAGTGTAAATCACGGAAGCGCCTCTAGTGGCTGTCAGGGAGACAGCCACTAGAGGTTGGATTAACCCTGCAGTGTTAACTGTTGTGTTTTCAGCTGCAGGGTTAAAACTAGGGGGACCTGGCACACAGACCACTTTATTGAGCTGAAGTGGTCTGGTTGCCTATAGTAGTCCTTTAATGATGCAAAAAAAGCAACTGTCAGCACTGTTTGGACCTTTAGATTGTCAACAGCAAATATAAATACAGATTTTTATTTTTTGTACTGCTCCTCCTCTTTTTCCTTGTATTACTTACTTTTTTTCTCACTTGATCTGTGAATCAAATGGTGGATAATGCTATATCACAGAGTACAGGACATTTTATTCTTAATATATTATGTACATATTTTGCAGTGATAGACTAATTTTCACACCCTTTTTGATTGTCTTATTTGTTTCTTGGTACTGAACTTCTGCCGTGCCGAACCAACATATGGCTAGATTCATTCATCACAAAAAAATTATTATTTTTTCAGGAAAAATAGTCCAGCTGAGACAGATTTTCTCACCATGCCCAAGTCTATAGCTAAGGATGAAGTGTGTATGTGCCCATTTGGCATAGTTGTCAAAACATGATTTTACAGGTTCCTGTGCCCAAGGAGGACTTTCCAAAGTCCAAATCGAGATATGCAAGTGCTGTACAACAGTAATTTCTCTATTTGCACTGTGGGGAGATTTATTGTGTTTGCTTTCTGGCAACTAGCCTACAGTCTTTCTAGCAACTCAGAGAGACTATGACTTCCAATCCAGTATTGACTCCATGCTGATGAGACAATAAAGGTCTAAACTGTGTAGTCCATGGCTGGTTATTGGACACTGATCCTTATGGATCATAACTGTTGGTTTTAAAAAAGCTGTGTTTAAAACAGCGTCCATCACTAGGGTACCTACAGAAATACAGAGTGTACCTGTAGAAATACAGAGTGATGTCTGAAACAGAATGCCTGTCTGTACTCATTTGCATATAAGAGAAAAAAGGTCCAGGCACTCCATGAAATTGATGAGTCAAAATTTAATGAAACCCAACAGTCGGCAACGTTTCAACCTAAATGGTCTTTTTCAAGACATTTAGGTCAAAACGTTGCTGACTGTTGGGTTTCATTAAATGTTGCCTCATCAATTTCCTGGGGAGCCTGGACCTTTTTTCTCTTCTATCCACTGTAGTTGGGACCTTGTGCTGGTTCCTGGTTTGGTTGCACCCAGGATTATATGTTTTGTATTATGTGCAGTTTTGGATTTGGTTTTGGTGAGACTGTTCTCATTTGCATGTCAAGTAGGGGACTCTGAGATAGTTGTGGAAACTTGCTTTTTCGTGAGTTTATGTGCTCAAGGAGGACTTTCCAAAGAGATATGCAGCTGATGCGCAACAGTAATTTCTCTCTCACCTCTCTCTTTCTCTCGCGCTCTCCTTTTTACTATATTTCGTGCATATCCAAACTCTTAACAGAGCAAAGATCATTTGTGAAATATGATACAGAATGGAGAACACAGTTTGTTTTCTGTGCTTGGATCATACAGAATGTGTACCTTTTTGCTAAAACATAAAAATCATGGTATCAAAACCCCTGAGCGGTTTATAAACCATAAAATACACAAAATTAAAAATCAAATCACAAAATAGATTTTTTGAAAAAGTTCTCCAACTCAAAAATTTTAGCTATTCATTAAAAGTGAATTGTTGGGAATTCCAAGTAGATTCTGAGTTAATTTTATATTTTGTGCTCTGGATTTGAACTGAAAAATAGCTCAGTTTCGGCTACTGTAGCATAAAAGGTGAAATTCATTTTCCAATAATTTTTAATTAATTATCCTATGTAGGGTTCATTCACTAAGCTGTGAATTATGGTGAACTGGAAACCCAGCTAAAACAACAAAGCCATGACTATAGCTGAATTTCATATATATTTTTTTTTTTTTTTAAATCCACTATTTTTACCAAAATATTGTAGTTTGGATTACAATAGACTAGAATTCATTATTTTGCACAAAAAGAAAAATATTAATTTGCAATACCGTGTGTCCCTCAAACTACTACTGCTCAGATCTTTTGAATCATAATAATGTGATTTAACATGTGCAAGTATATAGCATATTTGTTGTTCATAATTATTATTGATTTACAAATTACCAAACACCGAATTACCAATGCTATTAAACCACAGAGCTCAATACTGTTGTACGTTTTATTAAATTAAGTTTTTTTTTGTTTTTTTTTCTGTTTTAAATCTTTAAAGCACCGTAAGGAACATAAGACCATTAATTTAAAAAAAATGGATCTCTCTCCAATAAAACATGCAGTCCTTCCTTTGTTAGCAATGATCTTGTGAAACCAATGCTTGCTCATATGATATAATGGCTAAAATCTAACCTTCTGGTCTATGGAGAAAATCAAACGAAACATTATAGGAAGAAAAAAAATATTATAATAATAATAAAATAGATTAAACGTCACATTTACAATAACTTCTCACAGTTCAAATTTGTTAATTCCACATCACGGTGACATTCATGCAGTTTTAGAGGAGGTGAGGAAAAGCTCTTAACAGTGGCTTTATTTCTGTATTATCCTAAAGGGAAAAAAACTAATTTTTACACAATTCTATACAAATACTGTATTCTTCCTCTTTTAAAATAATGGGTTTATTTTAAATTGGGGGGAAAAGTACGTTCTAGTTCTTGCTCATGCGTCTTCCAAATATTAAAGGGTGTGTTTGCAGTCATTGTTTTCTGCCGCTGTTTTATTAATAGTTCTTTCGTTCACCGCTGAAAGTCCTGGGAAGGGCAACTGCACAGATATGGCTGTAAATCTCTGAAGGTCCGAAGGTCCGGTTGTTGTTTTTTTTTTTCATTTTGTTGGTTTTTTTTGGTGGTGGTGGTGGTGGAATGGGATATGGAATCAAGAGGAATAAAGGAGGACTCATGATGCGAAGTAAGAACTCTGCATGGAGTACAGTCGGTCGATTGGGTTTCCCACTCTGGCCTGCATGGAGTTGACCTCTGAATTTGCTAGGAAGCAGTCACTAAGGCTTGTTAACGAGGTATCACTGTCAATGTCATGAAATATGGTATCATTGCCTGCAAAGAGAACACAGAATACATAGTTAAGAACACTGATTCAGTTAATAGAGAATTTATTTTTATAAACAATTAATAGAACTGGTGAGCCAAATCGATCCAAAAAATTGAATTGTACCACAATCTAGTTTACATATCTTCTATACAGCTGGTCATGAGTAAGAGCCATTATACATTACTATCTCTCCAGTATAATAAATGGCCATGCTCATAAGTACATATGAAATAATATATTCACCGATGAAAAGCTTTCAGTTCTAATTAATCTAATCTAATTTTTATCACTTACCCATCTACAAAGGAAGCAATGCATTTTCTAAAAAGGATGTTTTGACATCAGTATTTAGACTAGGGATGCCCAAATGGTAGATCCCTACATTTTGAAGCCCTTAAAATGATCATGCAAAACATCATGAGCTTTGTAGTTCTAAGATATGTTTAAGACATTAAAACCAACTAACTTAAATGTAACATATCAATTGATATTCTGCTGTATTCACCACTGATCCAAATGTTTACTCGTTCTTATGGTCACAGCGCTGTCTCATTGTATAGTGATTACATCACATTATGTCAGAGTGGAGACCAACTTTGTAATGGCAACAGTAGAATTAAGAAGATGTAGATAATGCTTTTAATATCTACAGTTGCAATGTTTACATTTCAGGGTTAAAGCCATCTTTCAGTGGCTGTCTTCATGATAGCCATTAGAGGCATTGGCCTAGTAAAACGTGATAACATCATGTGGCAACTATTACGAATGCACTGAATACAATGCTTTCCTATGGAGAAGCTTGGATGAACATGTGGAGCTTGCCGTATATATGCATCAGGTCCTCAGCGCTCCTCTATGAGGAGCATTGGACCTGACTATTGCCATGCAGAGCAGAGCTGAGGGAGTCTTGGCTCTGAAAAATGGTAAGTATTTTATTAACTTTATTACACATGGAAGACCTGTATATATATAGGGATAGGGATACTATGGCGTTAGGAATACAGGTCTGTATTCTTAATGCTACAGTGTTCTTTTTATCTATTAATCTTTAGTTAATTATCTCATTATTTTTGATCTCCAACTTTGGAATGTTATTAATAATTTTAAAACTGACAGTGTGGAGAGAGTATACCATTACCTTCATAAAGTCAATTCGCTACTTCATAGAAATGGCCCACTGAGTAGTGTTACAATTAGATAGCCAAGGACACATTTTTAAGTACCCAATATGGTGGCCTTGTTCCCTGTGCTTACATTCAGTATTGCATATGGTATGCACACAAAAGCTAAGTCATTTAAGTTACATACCCTTCTCACCCTGAACATTTATATCAACAAATCTGGATTTCATGAGGACATCTGCCTAGTGGGTCCCTGCACTCAACTGATAAGAAGTGTAATAACACGTCAGCAATAACACAGGAATGGATTCTTTAGAATAAGATGCCAAACCCAATCCTCAAGGCCTGATGCTCCTGCCAAAGATTTAGACTATCTCTAATTATCATTATGTCAAACAATTAAAATGTCACTTAGCATTATTGAGATAACCCAAGGGTCTACTCATAAGAGGCTGAGTTCCATTAACTTTGCGAACAACTTATAAAATGGGGGAAAAGTCTACAGTTTGATCTAGCCAAACAAAACTACTACACTACAGGGACCGATTTACAGATTTCCAGTTGGTACATGGGCAAAAAAGGGCTATTAAATTACAGGTTGGTTGGACATTTTTAGATATTTAATTACTTCATAAGACATTTGGAGTTTGTGGGGTTTTTTTGTACTTTTAATGCAGACGATTTTTATATGCAGTAGATGAAGGATTGTGTACAATGGTTTGTGAAGTTGAATTAATGTAAATAATACATACATTTTTAAAATAAAATGTAATAAGGATTTTCATTATTTCATTTAGATTGTTTAGAAACGCACCAGCTCCTTACACATATATATTTATTAAAAGGGAGGGATAGTCTTTCATTTTTTAAGGGGTGTTTAGATTGGCCATTAACTTAACATTACTTTCAGGGGTTTTTAGTAGTGCCAAGTTATTTAAAGGTTGTTTAGATTGGGCATTACTTTACTTACACTGGAAACAGGTACTCAACAATAAGGTGATCTGGCATCCTCTTTACACTTTATTGATACATAGGATTTCTACATTAGGATATAAGATGGGTCAAATAATCGGCTTATGAGTCAAAGATGGATGTTAGCTTGCTGGCTGTGCAGTTGTTGCTTTATATTTTTTATTTTTAAAGAAATTTGCATGGAGATGGAAGGTATGTTAATAGATGCCTATTTAATTTGACAGATGTATATATAAATTTGGCATCAGGTGGTGGACTGCTATTCAAAGGAATCTCAATTACCTATAATTTTGATTATTTTCTCTGTCCACGTAAAATCACTGGTTAATTTAAATCATGAAATAATGGTGATATATGTGACATCTTCAATTTTTAGAGGACACCAACTGCTTGATGAAGTGTACCAGTTGGTCACAATCGTATTTATTTGACATGTCTCCTAATTTATAAAAGATACCCTGTTTTTATTATATTCTATATTCTGGAAGGGAAAAAAAGCATGTCATTTCAGATTTCAGAGATGTTGGTTACCTTTGATAATCAATTTGTTGAAATGGCAGTAATATTAGAATGTCCCTATAATGAAGTATTGTCTAAAGTTCTCTGGTTATTTTTAAGTTGCAATCTCCATATCTCTCATTAGCATTCTAGCATACTATGATGGGAGTTTAAAAATTCTGAATTACCATTCTTAATTTAAGGAATGTCAGAAGTGCTAACAGTAGTAATATAAGACACAAGGATAATCTAAATTTAATTAAATAAATACAGTAGATGACTGATAGTCTATATTTATTTTCTTTCATTCTTAATCATGCAACGATCAGAGATTAACCCTACATTAATTAATCTCAAAAGTTGGATTGCAAATCCAGTCCATAAATGCGTGAGAGAGAGAGAGACTGGCTATTCATCATCCATTTATATTCATTAAAGCAACATTCTAAGTATGCTGTAGTGGTTATGGTTACAGGAGCACTACCCCTCTCTCCACCATTTAATTAGTGAAACAGTTTGCTAACGATTTGACAATTTACCTGTTGTTCAAAGGGCACCAATCACCTCCGACATGAGAACTGAAAGCTCTGTATTGGGGCAGTGTAAGACATAGCTCAATGTCTGAGAGTAATCAGCTGACACATTAAGCCTTACATTAAGAGATTTTAGCGTGTCATCCCAGGTAAGTTATCAGACCGTAACGAATGGTTTGATTACTTACACTAGGGGGAGGAGGGCGCTCCAGGCACCATAACCACTACAGTACTCTGAAGTGGTTATGATGTTTGACGTGTTCCTTTAAACATAGATATCAATGATCTGCTGCAGATATGTATAGGCATCCACATTTCTTTATACAATATATGTTTATACAATAATATGTGTTAGTCTAGAGACAGCAATATGTTTGAAGTTTGGAGATACTCTGTGTCACTGTACAGTGTGTGTGCAGCTTACCGTAAGGATTCATGTGGTCACCTGGCATTTGAGGAGGGGTGAGTCCTTGCTGGAAGGGGTCTGTGCTATAGCTGTTTTGATCCATTGTGACAATCTGTTGCTGTGATGGGGCCAGGGGGGCGTAAGAAGTCATCATCCCCTCCATGCGGCTAGACATGACTTCTAATGGGTGACAAGGAGTTATGTTAATGCATTCAGCCAAGTAAAGTCTCTTATATCAATTTATTTTCACATTATAAAAATATGCATAATTATGAAAATACCAAAAAGTTCTACCAAAGCCTACAAAAGCCATTGTGTCTATACATCGTAGCTTTAAATGGGCTTTTTTGTTGTGTAGTCATATTAACCTTCAGATAGGAAGAATGTTGTTTTTATCCAACTAGTTGGTATAAGCCTAATTTGGACTGTCACTGTCCTCCCATTACAGATAGTACCCACTTTCACATCCTATGAGAAGAGGAAAGAGCTTATCTCTAAGTTACAAATTACCAATGTTCAATGCATGGTGTCAAACCTGCAAAAAGTCAAAAGTAGAAGTCCACCTTAATCAATTTCCGTGACTTCACTTCTAATTGACCCATTGGTCCCATTTTCACCTACAGTAGCTGACTATATGTCTGCTTTCTCTAATATCTTTTAATTGACTCATTTCCCTCTTCCTTTAAATCATAAGCTTCTACACAAAAGGTCTATGTCTGAGTTGCATTTTTTAAAAGCCTTTTATTATACATATTAAATATTAATTTGTATTATAAATATTAAATATTGAAACATGTTAGTAATACAATGGACTGTTTCTCTAAACCGTTTGGTTACTTGAGAAATTGGATATTCATATCTCATAAGGAGCTTTTTCAGACCTGTGTTGAAAGGGCTTTCCTATATGGTTTAATAGAATATATTATAAATGGCAATTAAATACTGGATTAAACTTTGAATGTTTTTGCTAAGTTTGTATTAGATTTACTTGCTATTGATTTACTCATTTTAGAAAACGAATTTAAATGATATACAACCCCATTTCTGGTTTGGGGTAGTTTAAGGATTTTAGGATAAAGCTTGGATCAGATTTAGGGTTTCCATAACATTCCCAGGTTTAAGATTTGAAATTCATCCCAGGTTTAATGTTGGGCTTTTGGATATATTATGTTTTGGTTAAGGATTAAATGTAGTATTTGAAATTCAAAATAAGAGTTGTAAACGGGGGCTTCTGAATGGTAAAGGATTGTATGTAATATTTGAGTTAGTTTTTTATTATGGATATCCGTCTAGTTGAAGAAGCTCTACAGTTTTTTTTTTTTGTTTTTTTTTAATCTTTACAGATCTGTTTTCCATTTTCGGATAGCATAAAGCTCCATATTTTATTTTAAATAGATTGGATGTTTTATATGGGCTTTCTCACATTCTCGGTGCCAGGAATGAAAACCACACCATAATTCACAATAAATGTGTAGAACATGACCAATATTTAGACTTTTTGATGGCAGCTCAGCTCATATTAAGGTTTTTGTACATTTAAACATGCATAGGTTTTGGTTTTAGTAAAGATTTTGTGGATAGATTTTGGAGTGGACTATATGTATTTTTTAGGATTTGAGTCTCGTGTAGGGCTTGGCTTGATATAAACTGTATTTATTGAAATTCAGTTAACTTTATGGTTAGGTTTGAATTAAGAGGTTGCTAAATGTCATAGTTAAAAGCTTATTTGACTAGTTGTAGGAATTGCAAGGAAAGGTTGATGGTGTAACACAGGACACCAATGATGGGTCATTTGATACAATACAGAGTGGATTATAGCTAAATCTCGATACATCCAAATACATCCAATTAAAAAAAAATATCTATACATCCAATTAAAAACAAAAAAAGTATTGTTCCAATTTGTTTAGTGGTTAGCTCCTAAAGGTGAAATGTGCGTGCTTAGGTGTATTTCTATAAGTTGCTAGTATGCAAATGGCTGGTATCTGTACTCGCAGTCGTTATTAGCACTAGACCACAAATATTAAGCAATAATGTTGCAATAATGATGGCAATTTGTAGTCTCTACAAGCCACCAGCTGTTGGTAATAATGACAGCTTATGGCAGCTATTTACCGGAAAAAAAGATTATAAACGAGCCCAATGTAAATATGGATCATGTGAAAAACGAAAATGATCTAGTTACCTTGACCTAATCTCTGTGAGTTCTGCTGTTCCTGTTGTTGCTGATGCCTCCGTGCTAATTTCTTCATCTATTGAACAAAACATAATGCAGAGAAATAGGTGTATTAAACTTATGGAGAGTTGACTAGCAATACAGAAAACAACGGACCCATGCAAAGTAATATATAATGCGCAGACCACCCTGAGACATATAGAGTTTATTCGGGTTAAGGTTCCACATGAAAAGTATTTTGACGTACCTTAGCTCTTTGGTTCTGGAACCACACCTGGACAACTCTGACACTAAGTCCTGTCTCAGCTGCTAACGTTTCTCTGACCTGTAATGTTTAAAAGGTAAATGGTTAAAAACTAAGTCTGCTGAAAATGTTTTCATGATCATATATGTTAAAATTATAATAAAAATGTATTATATAGCAAAAACATTAACATTTCTCTCATTTTTATGTATGTCCTGAGACCAGCTTTATTATTGCATAACTGAATCATATTACTCAAACTCCGAAAAACAGGTTCAGTATCTGTAATTTGATTCACATTACCAACTTAGCTTTTTGTTAATGTAATATATTAACCTGTTACTGGTGTAAATTGGTGTTTTATTCTTTTTTATACACCCTCGGGCATCATGCAAGGATGATATGTTTGCAATCACCATCTTACATCTGCCAATTCATCTATGGAATGTCTGTGCATCCAGGCCTCCAAATTATCCTGATTTAGAAGGGGTAGTCCCTATTTTAGGTCCTACCATCCCGATTTAGGTCTTGATTTAATAGGCTTTAAAATAATTCATCTTCAAAAGTCACCATTAATGTCTATGAGAACCTTTGTAGATAAAGCATTTGGATAGATTTTGTAACAGTATTAAATTATTTGGAAAACATACTAAATCAAGCCCTTAGTTCCCTGGTGTCCTGCATGCAAGGACACCAGGAAACTGTCCCTAAGCAGATCATTCACACTATTGTATAGGCATTAGGTCCAGCAGCACTTTGGGATCTGGCCTGGAGAAGGTCTCTCAGCATAGTATGCGTGATGCTAGGATGACATGCCCTTCAGTGTGCAGGACCAAATTTTTCTAGGAGGACCCATCCGTATCTTAAACTTATTCCTCCCAATGGTGGGTGGTATGTGTAATTCATAACACAAAAGGAATCCTAAAAGGAAACAACTATCTCTTGAGCCCAGGAGTTAGTTCACCTCCACTTGTAAATTCTTACTCAAATCATCCCAATTAGCAAATTACAAAAATTATATAACAATAGTTAACAAGCTGAACCAATGTGTGACAAATTATGCAGATACCTTTCTGCAGGGTTTTGATGACACCTCGAATGATGCTTTGAATGCCCTCCTTTGCTGAGTGGTGAGTATTGTTCGAGGTCTTTTTGGCCTCCTGGGGTCTTTGCCGTCATCACTGCCTTTTCCTTGGTTTCCATGGCATTTCCCAGGTTTAATATCTCCATCTTCATCATCACTTTTAACTGATGGATTTAGAAAGGATACAAACATGGGTGTGTAGCTTTAGTACTATCCTTCATTAAAGTTAAGTATTTCAAACAACACCTGCTTGGGCTATGCACCAAACCACTGAGCAGTAACAGGGTCAAATATTAACATGCACAGCAATGTAACAGATACAATAGCACACAGAGGGGTCCATAATGCTGAGGTATAACATCAATTGAAGTATAATAAGACACAGAACAGTATAATAAAATGCAAACATATAATAATGAGACCCAGCATAGCTTGGCTGGTTGCTCAGGCAAGGTCATGAGTTCACGTCCCTATGTGATTTCCAGATGCCGATCTTAATACAGCTGGTGCTTTTTAATAGAAAATGAACTAAAATCCAAATTTCCACTTTATGAAAAATAACTTTGTAACAGTCACAAATAAATATGTTGTTCTTAACATTTTTGAGTCGTCCTCTTCGGATATTTTGGCGGCATGCAGAAGGTAAAGTGATATTGCACTTAACTCTAGAGCACGTCATAACAAGAAGCAAGAAGTATAAACACAAATAGCTTTCACTGACTTCAAAAAACACTTATTTTGATGCTTCTCCTCCTGCATTTGTATGAAATTCTTTATATACAAATCTGAATGTTTAAACTACAGCTATATCTTTAGAGGAACACGAGATTGATCGACGATGACTCTTTTTTTTCACGCACAATTTTCAAAAGCATTATGGAGATAACGAATCAAAAAAGATGAAAAACTACATAAAATGTTTTACTTGCCTCCAAATTTCATTTGTTTACTGCAAATCTGCAGCTTCTTCAAGGAAAAGGATGTGGCTAACACATCAATATATTCCTATGGTGGATGCTGTATGTCCTCATGGAAAGCTTGAGGATGTCCAATGTCGTTTCACGGAGTTAAACTCCATTAAAACTCCATTAAAAAGAAGTGACTATTGTGGCTGCCACTAGAGGTTGTCTTAACCATGCAATGTAAAAATTTAAGATTCTCTAAAACTGTAATGTTTTATATTGCAGTTTTAAGGGGTCAGGAGCACTGCACCCAGACCACTTCAAGGCAATTAAGTGGTCTGGGTGCCTAAAGTGTCACTGTAAATTAAATCTGATTAGTATGTCCAGTTAATTATGTGCTTGAACTGCACTTTCCCTCAATCACACCACGCTCTGCATATAAAGCGATCTATCGTTTGATCAGGAGTACTGCTGGAAAATCAGGTTAGCTAGCCAGGTCTAGCCAGGTCCTTGGTTCTGCACCCCTCCCTGTCACAGGTGCCTCGTCCCAGGACCCTATTTAGCCTTGTACTGCAGAGAACTTGAGATGGAAAGATTTCCCCAAGTGAGTAGCTCATTTAGCAGACAGTTGGCAGTTAGAGTAGGACCTGCCAAAGATGGGGCACATTGACGTTGTGGCAGACTTATGCAATGTATGATCAAATAATGTAACTAAATCACTATTTTTTTTGGCCTAGATTAGGTGTTTTTAATAAAAATCGGTCAGCACCAAGGTAGCTGTTTAATAGATAGGGAGTGCGCTGTATTTTCATTTTTTACTGCAGGAAAATCAGGTGTCACACAATAATACGGTGTGACTTGACAGGTCTAACTAATGACATAATACAAAGATACTTATGGCTGTCCAACTGTGGTTGAAACTGCTTTTTAATTACATATCTCTGCGGCTGGTTAAAGGTTATGAGAATTTTTTTTTAATTAATGCACATTGTTGCATGTGACCTCAAGTGAATACAAGTTCATTGATAAATATTATACACATATTCAATATACACATATATTAACTTGATATATATATTTACCAGAATCAGAATCATCAGGACTCCCAGAGCTCAGCAGATCTTTCTCCTTTTCGTAGTCACTTTTACATAAAAGTTGACCTTCTTTCAACACAAACTCGTCTCCCTTTCTTAGTTGCCGCTCACACACACAGCAGCAGAAGCAGCTCAGATGGAACACGCACTCCAGGGCTCGCATTACAAACTCAGTAGGAGCAATCTTCTCCATGCACCCACTGCATTTTGCAGCAAAAAGCCTACACAAACAAGAGAAAGAGAGGGTCAGCGTTATTAAAATTGATCAGATTTTATACAAAATCTTGTGACATGTCAAAAAATATACTCTAGAATTACAGTGCCCAGTATGTATGAGTAGTAGACATTTTGACTGTGGTACTTATACAGCGGTTGGATATGTTGCAAACTGAACTGACTTCTCCGTTTGGTGATGCATTTCTTAATAATCTCATTATAAATGGGTGAATGTGTGTTTTCAAGGCCCTTTCAATAACTATTCATTGAAGGGGTATCTGAGATATACACAAACACACAATAACACACAGTTTAATCATTTAGTACTACATTTTGGGCTTGCAACCTTTTCTGCATCAGTATACATGTATATGCTTGTGTTTTTCTTACACAAAGAAAAACACATAACAAAAAAGAAATACCTAATTACAAGGAAAAAAATGCTTGTTAAAGGAACACTATAGGCACCTAAACCACTTGATCTCATTGAAGTGGTGTAGATGCAGTGTTCCTGCTCCCTGCAGCTTTAGAGAAACCATAACGTTCACATTGCAGGGTTAAGATTGCCTCTAGTACCTGTCTCCCAGACAGGCATTAGAGGCACTTCCTGCTGTTTCACCAAGTTTAATTATGTGAAACGATGCTGGATTTGCTTTGCATGAGGATCTCCAGCGTTTTGCAAAACCCATTAGGAAAGCATTGATTCAATGTTTCCCTATGGAGAAGGCCTTCTGCGTGTGCGTTGCTTTCAATGCATGCGCATTAGGTTTTCCCCATAGCTGACATCAGGAAAGGCGTCGAGTGATCCAGCAGATCAGGGGACCCTTGTTGCTGGAATAATGTACGAGAAAGTTTTTTTACCCTTTACTTGCCAGAGGGGCTGCAGGTTTTGTATTTCATAACATTGATTTCACTTCTTCAAAAATCTCAGAAGTTTCTTGTATGTGTAAGTTAATTGATGGCTGAGGTCAGCCAGCGGTCAAGTTATATGTGGTAAGTAATGACTTAAAGGAAAAGTAAGGGTACTGTTCAGCACTTTTACCTTATATTTAAATGTTGAAATAATTTGTGGGAAAAGATATTAAACTCTCTACTTCCAAATTATGAAACAACAAAACACAACAAGTCATGTTTAAATGTTTAGACATCTGTCCATTTCCTAAAATTTCAGTCATACATTTATTTTGATGGAGAAAACGTGCTACATGTGAAGCTCTCTGGAAATAAAGTAACTACCAATCAATTAAACAGAGCGGTCAGTTGATTGTGAGGTGTTTGTAAACAGAAGCCTGCTATATAAACATGATCGTTTCTCCTTTTCTCTATTCTCATAATAACTCCTTGTTCCCTCAGCAGGAAACAGCCTTGCGCAGGAAAACAGAAGTTGAAATTTGGGAATTTGAATGTTAAATCATTACAGATCTCGGGTTATTGGTGGTCGGTTGTAAACCTGTTATGAGGTGCAGGACGAGAACAATATTTAGCAGATCACTTAAGCAGCAGTAAATATAGGAAGTTGTTCCCATTAGAAAAAGCAGCAGTATTTTACAGACACATTTACAAATGTGCAATGGCTGCATAGAATGTTCCTCATCCTTCCTATGTGGCGAGGATACACCTCCATACAACACTAAGCAACATACTGGGTTAACAATGAGATATATGACCTTTCAATGCAACGCTGGGGGTTTATTAATTGAACACTGAATTGTTGTGAATTTAACTGGAAACCCAGTTAAAAAATTAAATAAGCATACTTGGGGTGGCCCAGGCCTTTAGCTATGTAAGGGGCCCCACAATTTCTAATGGCAGCCCTGCTTGTGATGTGACAATGTTTGTGTGTCTGTGTTACATGTGATGTGTAAGAGAACTTTTTTCATAAAATATATATTTCTGTTTAAACACATACATCTAGTTCAATACAAAATATGTATTATGGGAAAATAAAGCCAGTAAAGGATCTAGATAGAGGCATTAATATATTGCTCAACATTTGGTCTTGGTCTTGGTCTTGTTTATTGCAGAACAACCAAATGGCAATAATATACTGTAATACACCACAATTATGTGTGTTAGCAGGTGTGTACTGTATATACACATACATCCCTGTGAGTGTAGACCCCCCCCCCCCCCCCTCCCTCCCTCCCTCCCTCCATCTCGGACAGACTGGGATATGCATATCCCAAAGCTGACAAACATTAAAGGAACATTAGTACAAACAATTGTAAAGCACTAGATACAATATGTGTTTTACGGGTGAAGATAATTCTACCTCAGGTTCTTAGAGGGATTCATAAACCACTCTATTTTTAATTTTGAAAGTTATATTTATTTTCAGTCATATTTATCAATTAAAATGAGTCAATCAGATGTAACTGCGTACCATGAAGCCTCTGGTCCTTATGAACAGAGTTTAAGGATGCTGCTCTGCACTGGACCATCTGTTTAATGTACAGCTAGTTCTTTATCTTTACAGGGTATGTCTAGCATTAAATTCTGCTCTTCTCTTTCTCTTAGCAAACTCGTTTCTCTGTTTACCTTTTCAATATCTCGCCCTTCCTCTCCCTGCTCCCTCTCTCCTGTCCTTAATTTCCTTCTATTTATCTGCAAACAAGTTTAATTGTTTTACTACAACATTTATTATGAACCGAGATAGTGCTTGAGCTTTGCTAAGGCTGCCTAATATATTAAGTGTGCTTCAAGAAATATTTTAAATAGGTTTAAACACAATGTATTTAAATGGCCTATTTGACAAAGAGGCCGCTTTAGAAGAATGAACATATTAAGGGAGACTTTCATAGATAAATGTGTCTACTACGTAGGTTTGTATCATGTTGCATCATGACTGTTCTAAATGAAAACAGAATTAAGATTATTTCTATCAAAGGTGTGATCGGAGTGTTTTTTTCCATAACAGGAACAATACATTTAAAGTTTGATCTCTGAGTGTATTCAAACTACACGAACAATAAATTAAAAGAAAATATAACATATTGAACAAGTGCTGTTAATCCTTACTCCTGTGTCATATCTAATATTTATTATATTTCAGTGGATAGTGATGCAATTCCAAATAATGTTATCCCTATTCTGATCTTCTAAGATTTCCTGATATGCCCAAAAATATAAGTCCCCTCCCCGTGAGTCCACATAACCTGCATACAATAATCGGTCCTGCTCAATACAACTGGCCCTATAACTCCTCCTCTAGATCCATACACACTTTTTAATGCTAGTTCTAGTTCCACATAGCTCTGATACATAAACAAACTTCATTTAAGGCTTATTGTTTTCGGGGCTGGTATGAAGAACTAATCAAATGTATAGCCAGGTGGAAATAGAACAAATGATGAATGTCAGCTCATTGGGCAAGGTCCCTATCATTTCTTATTTTTGCCCGTGTATGTATGTATAAATTGGAATTAATTATTAAAGGTAAAAGACAAATCACTAAAAATAGACATAATAAAATCAGATGGTATTAATGTTTACCCATTGCCCAATATGGGTATATGTTGGCGTAAATGAATGATCTATCTATCACTGCCGAAGCTTTCCCTACAACTCCCCGTTGGTGCAACATAATGATATCTTATGACACTTCTTCCCATTGCACCCTGAGATCTCACCATTATATATTGCCCTATATAATTGATACCATTTCATATTAGTTTATGTAACTTCCCGTAGAACTCAATTTTCTCTGTACAATCTAAACCACACTGAGTTTGTTTGGTTTTTGCTAAACCGAAAATTATTCACAACTGTACTGTAAATTTTAGACTGTAAAATTGCCAGTACATAAAAAGAAAAATTTGATACAGATTCCAAGTTAGGCTATTTTGTCTTGCAATTTACAATTGCTCCGTAATCTCTCCACGATCCTACTTTTGTGAATAAATCCCACAACATTGGATTATACCTTCTCCATAGAACTCGTAGAATGGCTACTCCATTAAATCTGTCACCCTGTCACCGATCTATACAACCCACTCCTATAACTCCTCCTTTTGCTCCATATCAGCCATCCCTATTATTTTCTATGTCCATATGACATCCACTAAGTTCTTCCTTTTGCTTTGTACCATAGCCCTCCTAAAAGAATTAATATTCTTCCATTAGCTATCCCTATGATTGTCTCTATATTTCATTAATTTGCTTCGTCCTTTAGTCGTAGTCTAGATAATAATGCGTACAAAATCTGTGTTCATATATACATTGAAATATGCATGAACCTCTAATAATATGCATTCTACTTGTACCCTTTTTTAAGGCAGGATGAGTTAAAATGTTGTACTTTCTGATAAATGCATTCTAAGGCATAAAGAGCAAATCTACCCTACCCCTCCTTTCCCCTAATAAAACACTTCCTGTGGATTCTCCTTTATGACCGATATCTATCATGACGGCTGAGAAATTTACGAGGATCCCTCTCGTTATTGCTCCAAGCTTACGAATTAAAACAATTTTTCATTTCCAAAAGTCTCATGTGCTGTCGTTCCTAACAGCTCTCTCCTGCCCCCTGCTCTGCTTCGTACCACGGCACAACGACACCCTGAAGACTTTGTGTGTAATATTCTCCAAATAGGCATGAAACAGCTGGTACAGAAGTAAAAAGCTTCAACTGCAATTAAACGCCTTGTTTAGCAATTAGAAAAACTTTGATAAGATCATTTTTTATTTTTTTTGCAAACAGCATCATACAAATCATTACATTATATACCCAAATTGCACATGCTTACTGTGCAGCTCTAATCTATTGTGTGTGTGTTAATCTCCCATTTCTAAACTGCACCAGGGAAAATATGAAGAGAGAGGTTGCCATGGAGCCTAACTAGGAATTTAAGAGCTAAATTTCCTCCGTAAACTTATAATTCAACAATCTTAAAGGTCAACCTTAAAAATTGAGGCTTGATTATCGATGGACACAAGGAAAAGCCCACATGTGTCAGTAGTGAATCAACAGTGTAGTACGCTGTTAGTCAGTATATAAACACAGAGTGGATATCTTTTTGGGAACAATAAATATTATCAATGACATTGCGTGTATATATAGTTGGTACTGTAGTAGGTGCACTGCCCCATGGTCTTGTGAAATTAAAGGGACACTCCGGGATTTTGCCACCTATTTCTATATTGGTCAGGAGATTAAAAATATACAAAAAAAAATGCTAAATTCTGAATATCCTTTTTTGCAACGAGCACCAGGGATCTGAAATGTTTTTATCATAATTTTGATTAGTTTAGGGACACACACATGTAAATGAAAGTAACCAAAAGGCAACAGGCTGGAACTATATTGCAAGAAGATTTAGATTTTTTTTTCTAAACATGCATCTAGTATAAAAAAACTCAAAACAGCATAATATCTTAAACAGTCGTCTAAGATTGGGTAGAATAATTTGGGTGCTAGTGCATGGAATGTCTGCCGCAGGTTAAACACCTGCTTAAAGCTGCAGTTTACAACTGGTAGAAAAAATAGACTTGGAGATTATTTTTGGACCAAACTGCAATTCGCACAAATTTGGACCAGCCAGGAGATCAGAAGACGTTTTGATTACCGAACTGCTAAGTGCCAGAATCTCAGTGGAACTGACTCACACAAGCCTAAACATGTTCAGTTCAGTTCTTGATTCTGGTGGAGAAGCAAATAAACAGCTTGGTTTCCACAAGTGGACAAGAGGACTGTGGGATGGATCACCTGTTCATCAAGAGTAAAAAAAATATGTTGATGATTAGGGGGCAGCCACTAAATGTTGAGTTTATTCACAGATCAGGTGATGTCACCAATGGGGGGGGAAGGATCAGCAATAAAACAACTATAGTTCCAAGTCCAAGCAGGAATCGTGTAGACACTTTAACATCAGCTATTGAGTGAGACTGTTCATTGATTCTAGTGTAAGACTAGGTTTAGCTTAATGCTGTATCTACCTAGCAGCTACTGACAGAGAAACATTAAACAATAATTAGTTTTCCCCTACCACTGCAGAAATAGCACTTTTAATTCTGACCCAGCAACTACTCAAATGTGAGTATGATGAGCCAGAGGAATTAGAAGATGGAAGTTTTGAGAGGACAGGTATTGGAGTATTTTCCCTTGCAGCTAGTGAGCACTTGGTTCCTTCATCTTGTCCACCATCATCAAGTCCATCTGTATTTTCTGTAGAATCAGATCACCCAACAAAGACAGTTGAGACATCAGCTGCACCTGCTACCACTGGCACAGGTAGCTCGCCCACCATCAACATCACCATCTCCGGCACCATCCACATTTCAATTAGCATTAATCATTCAAGTGCTAGTGCACAGACAATAACGTCCACTACCATCGAAGCCAGTACCAAGGCAGGCAGCAGGTCCACTGGTGCTGAATCTGATTTTACGCAAGTGGTACCTCGTCCACTACTAGCACCACCACCCTCATGCAGAAATGGGAGGGTGAGTATAGTGCCAGTTATCAACAGAAGCAGGTTGGACAGGAACAGTAGCACCCTTCATTATATGGTGAATTAAAAAAGAAAAACAGGAAAAATAATTGATACGAATAAAAATGTTCCTCTTGCCTAGCAGCTACTGCCAGTGGCACTTACACCCACTTTGATTAATTGATTTATAATTGTTTTACTGATTTGTGATTTATTTTTTAACTTCATTTATAGTAAGAAACAGATTATTTGTTTTAAGTAAAACGGGGGATGTAGGGAAGCAGCGCTTAACAATTGAATTCCTTGTGTGGGGTCCAATGGAGCCAATATAAGGGAGAAAACAAAATGGACAGGAATACTAATATAGTGTAGTAGGTCTATAACAGCAGAGGCAGAATATAAGGAATACATATATTGCACTCCAGATCACAGCGTATGGATGGTACAATGGCTAATATTGTGTAGCAAGTAGGTCAGACAATATTGAAGACACGTTTGCATGGCAGCACAGTCATAGGATTATTCCTGCATTATTCCTGCTGTTCTGGCTGCCTTAATTACTTTCTCAATTTTGTCTCGGTACCGAGCATCACTTGATCTGAGCAGTGGCATGAACTAAATTCTGCCATCCACAAACTTTTTTTTTTTTGCAGAGATGTTTCAGAAGAATTTAAATGTTTCACCCTAAACAAGTCTAATAAAAAATGCTAAACAAGGTGCTATCACTTTTTAAACCAATGAGATGCATTTGCATCTTGTGACCCATTACTATTATTCTTTTATATTATTCTATTGTAATATGTGGGCCCACATATTCCAATTACTATACAAGGGGTTTTGAAGTATTTAATTAGAACTGCTAATTAAACATATAGCCCAAAGTATTTCACCATTAGAATTTACTTTGAGGGTATCAACCCAATGTATTTCTGCACATAGACTCCGTGCTGAAAAATGTCACCATTGTATTTATTTCTTTAAAATGTTTATCAACTGAAAGCATATCCAATTGATGGAGACTATCATTGTATCAGTAATGTAATCACATAAATGTGATTAACAAGGGAAAGCACATATATAGAAGATGCCCAATCAATTATGTCACAAACAGATGCTAGCTTCCTGTGTGTTTTCTGTGTGGTATGTACCAAGATGCAGCAAAACATGGTATAAGGGCCTAATGAAAATGTTGCTTCATTATCTCCCAGGTAGCAACAACTATCAATTTCTCCTTATTAAAATTACTATTATCAACAAACGTCTAATATTCATCAAACAAAATACATTAAATTACATAACAACGATATCAGAAGATAAATTAAAGAGCTTATTCCATAATGGTACTTGTAGCATCCCATAAACATCATGGGAAATGTAGGCAGAAACAAAGTATGAACAGCTGTGCAAAACTAGTGCCTTTTTACCATTTAAAAAAAAGAAATCTCTTGGAAATATATATAGGTATAATTGGATCTTGAAGCAAAACCTGAATGTCTTTTTTTCATATGCGCTGGCCCCTAACTAATGATGCATTGATCCAAAATGAGCCTCCCCTATTACAAGCCTGCTCTGTGTATACAGGTGTTCTTGATCCTTATCCCAAACATAGATACAGATAAAGCACCTTATCACATGTTTCTATTTGCAGAACACTTCTGCCTTTTCACTCCTAATTTGTCTTTTTTTTTCTCCCTCTCTCTCTCTCTCTCTCTCTCTCTCTTGGCCTTATCTTTACAATTTTAAATCCAGTAATAAAACTCAGGCATTGATAGTGTTACAGGAGTTTCCTAGGAGTTGCTAAAAAATACAGCTACCATGGAGACAGCCCCATGTATCAAATCCAGATCAGTCTGCTGCACACAATGCTTCAGAAAAAAAAGGATGTTAAAGGGATAGAATCTGTACTAATACTTAATAAACTGCAAGAGGATACTGGAATAGCATAATGCAAAACGTTTTATTACATGCTTTTTATTTTTATTTTTATGGCCATGAAAAAAGAAAGTATAGCCTTAGTACCTCGTGTTCTTTGTATATAAATGGAGCAATATATGGGAGATTCTCTAATTAATTTTTGTTAAAGACATTGCATTTGGTGTCCTCTTGTAATGTGCAGTACACACAAAACGCGTCAAAGGTGCATGTAATTCCCACCTCCACCATGAAAGCTTTTTCGATATAATTATGGTATTTTGACTGGTAATATATGAATAAACGCAAACCTTTATTCACAATTACATCTTTTATGTTCACGATTATTTTAAAAGATTCGCTCAATAGTGCTGCTTTTACTAGCGTGTGTTTAATTTGAACTTTATAATCTTATTTTACCACCATGTTTGCATTTTTGCTTCCTTTATGACTATGGGGTACATAAACAGTTGGCACATTTTGAATAATACGGAACTGTACTTTAACTTGAAGATGTTTAGGTTAGTCATTAACCATTTTTTACTTCCCCCTCTTTTGTTGTTGTCTTTGCATTGTTTATGTGGACAACATAATATGTTTGTGTTTTTACATATCTTTATAGAAGCATTCAGCTTTTTGGCGTTTTTCGTGTCTATTTTGTTTTGGAGACATTCAAATAAAATGATAAAGCCAACCAGTTGGAACAGTTAATAGATTATGTTAATATTAATATTTCTGTAAGCCAAGATAGAGGAGGATTTTATGCAGTGCCCTTTTATTGTGTTTAAGTGTACTGCTCCCAAATTTAATTATTGTGGATTTCGCTATACGGAAATTTGCAATTCAGATTACAAGCCATTATAAACGAATAAAGGAAGCAAGATTCTGTTTTTTGCTCAGATGGGTCGATATGGAAATGTCACATTTTCCACTGAACATAGACTTCTGGATAGAAACTTTGGCAGATATATAGAATCTTTAGGGACTTTACTTAACTAAATAAAAACAGAGAAAAACATCTATATAGGCTATGCAGAAGAAGAAATGCTCTAAATGAGTGATTTTGAACTTTTATGAGAGTCTTTTTAACAACAGAAAAAAATCAGGACATCCTCATGGTAATATTTTAGTTCCCTGGTCATTAAGTGGTGTCGTACTTTCCACTTAGTTCTCTCAGTTCTATTATCTCTTACCCTTTGTACAAGGCGTCTTACCTCAGCCCTCTCATCAGTTTATACTCATAATTTATTTTGCGTCAACTTTAATATATATAAAGTTTCAATTGTTAGGAATTTTTTTAAATCTAGGAGAAACTGCTTGGTTATATAAATGCTATTTTATATATAGTATATCTTTTTGAGTTGGCTATTTTGCCATAAAATGTGAAATTAACTTAGAATTTCCAGCCATTCACACTATAGATGATATACCTTTGTATGCTGGGGGAATAATTTTCTTTTGCACTTATAAATGCTTAAATCACAGGAACTTGATGTAAGATTCTGCAGGTAGGGAACAGTGCAGCAGAGAATTGCTTCCCCCAGTCTACCAAAAAGCTGCAATTCAATTTTCAAACACTATATATAACATTTATATAAATAATGTGATTGCCATAAAACTATGATTCATGTAGGTAGATGTGTATTCAACTAATATTTTAATTTAAGGTATCTATAATGCTATACAAAGTTCCTCCCACACATAAAAACCAACACATTGCTATATACTGCTCTCACTGTAACTAAGGACGTTTTCCTCACACTGTGTAGAAGGTTGCTAAGTGAGATTAAAATTTTACTTGGATTTAATCCTTCCAGCAACCGTGTCACTAAAGGCTATTTGAATTCCTCCCTCTTGTTTGATAGTAAACAGCAGTGTGAATACACAACACGGAGGGGAACAGATCCCCATATCCCTAATCCTTGTCCCCCACCCTTGAAATATTTTTTAAGGTTGCTATAGCATTGAGTCATGCATTGGTATGCACTTAAAAAAAATCCCGCTGAGTCTTAGCCGGAAAAAAATAAGCAAGGGATTAGAGAAGAAGGACAAAAGGAGGGAGAGCAGAAAAGGACAAGGAAAGGGTTAACTGAGTGGATACTAGCTCCCTCCCATCAACAGCAATGAAAATACATGGTGGTATTGTACAGCTATTTTTTTTAATTCCCCTTGGACTCCTGCAGTACAAAGAAAATACATTTTTTCTTGCTAATTAAAATTGTTTTATTCATTCAATAAACTCTCTTCTCCTTCCCCTTCTTCCTACTACAATTTCAGAGGGAAGATGAAAATGAAATAGATCATTATTGTTAGATGATATAGCTCCAATATGCAATTGACCTTACTGACAATGAAGTCTACAAAGAGTAAAAGCGTCAGTCCCACTGGAAAAACACGAAGTTACTGCCCTGCCGATCCAGGTTTCCAACTCGTTACTACATTAAACAGGTGACAGGTCACCTTGCAGTTATATAGTATCATTTCTTACACAATGAAATGGCCACTGGCATTTGGCCACTTTGTTCCTATGAGGACATTCTACGCACATTTCTTTAAAATTTTAAATATATTCTCATTAATTCTCTGCACCACGGCAGTGACAAAGGCATTTTCTGGTAGCAATTGTCCCCAACAGGATATATATTAAATCTGCCCTGAGCCTTCTGTTAAATGCCGTTTTAGCCATAAACGTAAAACAATGACAGAAGGAGGAGACTTTGAAATAACACGGTCTCCCTCTTCCTTTGGAGTATTAATAATTTACAGGGCTGATAAGTTTGTAGGGAAAAGCAATAGGCCCCCTATTGAGAGAACATTAACGTATGGTATTTACGTGTCTCTGTATGCCAATCAATAGCTAATTTGCTAGTCCCACTGCATCTGTGGAAACCATTTCCAGACAATTGCTGCACAAATCCATAAATTCCACTTTTCATATTAAAAAGGTGGCTCTCCTCCATACTTTTTTAATGGTTTAATTTTCCCTCATACAGTGCTTGTTCCTATTAAATATTCTCTCGTTTTTCATCTCTATGAATATGGCCCTTCATGATGTGACAGTTATCATCAAGAGCTAAATTTGGCTAGGTCCTAGTTATAGCAAGCAACACCAGTTGTCGTTTGTAGAATGTTTGAGAACTATTACAGAGTGGAACTAAGCATGTTACTAATGTACCCTTTTATACCCACATGACCAAGTTAGACTCTGATTGACTCTGCAACAGTGATGGGCTTACCTTGATGCCACAGATGTTTGTGGACCTTATGTTTTATACTATTCGGGCAACTTAAGGAAAATGTTGTTGACCGACATCTTGTGTGGCTAGGTGGAACAACATTGCTCCATGGAGTATATTCTTTAACCACAGTGAGTTTGTTTATAAAATCAGCAATAATAGGCAACTTTACAACATTTAGACCAAAATATTTTCCAATTAATGTATCTTCGTGTAGGTCTAAATTTTTCACCAACGTATGAACACCATAGTTCACAATTTTGTGAATAATGAGCACTCAAACTGTGTAAAATATAAGTACTGACATTAATATACTTCATATTATAGCTATATAAAAGTATATTTGCATGCATTTATTTGTCTGATTCCTTTATACATTACTTATTTATGGTGATATTAGTTCAAATAATGTAACTTTTGCAATTGATTTATAAGTTACCTCCGACATTACAAGCACACGCAGACTGTTCATAAATAAATTTAAATCGACTAAAATTAGCTATGTAGTTTATTCTGTTTTAGTTCACTTGGATCAGTGTTTAAACATGTATAACCAAACTCATTAACTTATCTGGGAATTTTTAAGGCTTGGCAGCTAAGATCTTTGACTTTTATTGTAAACCAAATAGCTGAAAATTCATAGTGAGCATGGCGGACAAACTGCTGTTAACTGTTGAATGAAGCAGTATATTTTTTCTACATTTGAATGAGTAATGCCATCCTCTTAAATCCTTCCCAAATGTCTCAGCAATCATTCGTACCATTCCAAATTCAAGATTTTGTACCTCCATACCAGATTTGCTTTCTGGGGTCCCCAAAGACATAAGAATCGTAGCTCAACAATTTTCATGATGGCAAGATAGACAGTATTCCATTCAGGTATACATTCACAACAAGCCTCCTTTATGATAAGCCAAATAAAACAAAATAAAAAGTTGTATACATATCCAATCAATAGAATCATTTTATGATTGGACCTGCCCATAAGCCTATTTGAACAGGACATTCTTCACCTCCTATCTCTTTTATATTTCGTATGTAAATCACTTGTTGTCAAATATCCCCATTTTATAAAGCGCTACAAGATAGGTTGGCACTATATAAATACTAATAATAACAATATACCGAGCAAGACATGTCCCTATGCTGACCCATCCACTTTGTTCCCATCTTTCAAAAATAAGTAAGGCCACACCTTGAATATGCTGTGTAATTTTGGGCACCTGTTATAAAAAAGGATATCATAGTAGAGACGAGCTACAAAATTGATAAAAGAAATGGAGCATTTTAGTTATGAAGAAATGCTAAATCTCTTTAGTTTGGAAAAACAGCGCCTCAGAGGGGATAGGATAACATTATACAAATATATTCAGGGCCAGTACAAACCATTATCTGGAAATCTATTCATAAACAGGGCTATACATAGGACACGAGGTCACGTATTTAGGCTGGAAGAAAGGAGATTTAATCTAAGGCAAAGAAAAGGTTGTTTTTTTTTACATTAAGAACTATAAGGATGCGGAATTCTCTGCCTGAAGAGGTGGTTTTATCAGAGTCCATACAGATGTTTAAACAGTAATTGGATAAATACTTACAAAAACATAGCATACAGGGATATGATTTCTAATTAGAGAGGTAATAGCTGCTTGATCCATTTTGGGGTCAAGAAGGAATTGGAAGCGCTTCAGACTGGGTTTTTTGCCTTCTTTTGGATCAACAGCAAAAACATATGTGAGGAAGGCTAAACTTGATGGACGCAAGTCTCTTTTCAGTTATGTAAATATGTAACTATGTAAGTATGTTTACTTTGCCTGTGACTAGTAATAGCTAGCCTAGATTAATGCCATCTTTCCTGGCCAATTTCCAAGTAAGTAATAGCACCCTATCAGAGAGTAACTCTAATTTCTAGAGAGTAACGTCAACATTCCAGACAGTAACACTAACCTTTAGAGTATAATATCTCCTAGAGAGTATCATTTTCCATGAGTAACACAGTTGTCTTGAAAAATCTTAACTAAGACAGGGTTTTGACAACTTTATATGCAGTTAAATATCTAGTACATGTATTAAGATGCCGCTATTAGTTTTTACAAGAGCCATGTGTGGAACCCAAAGTATTGAATTCAACATGTTAGGTATCATCTAGAACAGGGATTTCCAAGCCAGTCCTCAAGACCCACCAACAGTCCAGGATTTGTCAGTATCACCATTGGAATAAAAATGGAAATACATATATCCTAGATTGTTGGTGAGCCATGAGGACTGGTTTGGGATCTACTGATCTAGAACATTTAAGACTCATTGGCTTCTAGACCTTGTTAAAAGATAAATGAGTAACATTAATATTAAAACCAGTGGATTCACTGAGAATAAAAATCAATACCAATCAATTCCAAATATAGAATTTTTATTTTATTTTCTAACAGTAAGTCCTTTGAATAAAAAAAAGAAAAAATGAAACTACACTACAAGACTCGGATATCTGTGTAATGAGTGAGTTGCTGCAGAACTTAGCAAGAATTATTTACACTTGCTGCGAGTTCTAGCTGCAGAATCTGTGTTTGCTCCCTTGAATACGGAGGTTATCGTAAGGACACGCATAAAAGGAATGGGGCAATATAGACAGAGGAAGTAGGCAGGCACTGAAAGGAAAACAGTGTTAGGCTCAATGGGCAGTATTGTGACGAAATATCAGCCTGAGCTTTAAAGAGCAATCATTTGCTCAACATTATCTTAACCTTTATATCGCAAGACTGATAGGATGCAGCTAATAAAATCACGATTCTCAGCGTGGAAGTATCCACTTCAGTATTAGATATAAGATGTATTTTCTTCTTTAGGGTGAATTATACATTATACACATATTTACTAAACTTGCAAAGCATATTCTTTTAGTGCTTATAAGACACTTATAATTGTAGCATTGACATTCTTTCCCATCAATGCTGTAACTACTATATTTTGTTGTTGATTTTACAAAATGGCCAGAAATTTTGGGTGGATTTATTTTAAACTAGGTATTATTATTGCATTTGTTAAACAAATAGAAGGGAGAATTTGGCTCGATTTCAAATAATGCAAATTAAACCCTATTTACGAGTATATAAAACTATTCTGTCTCTGGCATTTAAACATCTAAATATAAATCATACTGACGTATGCAAATGCATAATAAATACGAGCATATATCAACATAAGCGCGCACACACAAATGGCCATTTAATAGATTTTAAAAAACAGATAGCTGTATACACAGGACACACATACGCACGCAGGTTCCTGTCTTAACAACAGCATGTCTCATCATTATCCGGCAGCTAGCTGGCACATATCAATTTTAAATTAAAATCTACATGGAAAGATTCCCAGCTCTACCCAAGGTTGAGTTTGTTAGTTTTTCCTCGCTCTTTAATATCCCCGTTTCCAATTTAGAGTATAAATAATTGGAGCAGCCTCATAAAAAACGCCCGTTCTCTATCTCCCCTGAGCCACGTAAAAGTCTTCTTTTAAATGCTCCTTAATCACCGCCCAGTTATAAAATTACCATAGTAATGAGCTTTAAATGGAGCCTCCTTGATTTTTAATTAAGCTCCCAGCAGGTTACAAAATAGATAAATAAATATATAAAAAAAGATTATTGAAGAATGAAACTCACTGTTCATGGACTGTGGGGAAAATAACCGTTTTGCTATCATATTGCTGGATTTTAACGTCAGTCTTGCTGATGATTAAAGTAGCTTAATGATAGCAAAGGTAAACACGTTCCTGGTCTGCTACAAACAGCAAGTAGCTGTTTAATGGTTTACAGGATCCGCCCCATGTACAAGAAAAAATGACCTAAGAACATTGACCTGTTTAATTGGTTATAGCATCAGTGCAATTGGTGATGTAATGACAGTGACATGTTTAATAGATTGAATAGTCAACCGTACATAGACGAAAATTAACCTAATTACAGTTACATGTATAATGATCATAAAGGGCCAGTTCCAAGTCGGAAAAAGTGACCTAATTTCATTGACATGTTTAATGGGATGAAGGGGAGAAACTTGAATAAATAAATGAGTTGGTCAATTGTAGAAGTAAAATGACCTAAGGTCAGTGTAGTTTGTAATGAGATTAATGGGCACTAAACCTCTTTTAAAAAAATAAAATTAAGGGATCGGTGAGGCAAATCAAGATTTACTTCATTGCACAAGATCTCTGCATTTAGAACCGTTTTTCTAACAGACCTTCAGGCTTCCAATTGGTATAATGAGTTCTGAAAGTTAAATTAGTTAGCCATGTCAAGATTTGATTTAGGGTAAGCCATAAAATAATACATACTTTAAAACTTCACATTTTACTTAGGTATCTGAATCAAATCAGAATTTGGAAATACATTTCCAATAAAAAGCAGCACTAAGCTAGTGTTAATGTTAGCAAAAGAGGTGGAAACCATAACTATACAGTACATCTCTAAAAAAAATAATAATTAAAACGATATTTCAGAATGCTTTATTTACTTCACCGGAAACTATTTAAAAACAAAAAAAACTTGACATCACCGGTACTTCTGGGGAACTTTCAATGTGCTTATTCGCTAAACAAAATAAGATGAAAAAAATAACTGCAAAGTTAAAAAATACCGGTATTCAAAATGTACGCTAACATTTTAAATAAGCTAATTTTCCACCGTGATTATGTTGGCATACATTTTGCAGTCTGGCATTTAAATCGGTGTTGGTATTTAGTAATACAAAGTCATTTTGCACATGACTCTTCATGAGTCGCTTGTCAACATTAAGACATGATATGTCTCATGAAAAAGATGGTGGATAGACATTTCTCTATAGTGTGGCTTATTTAGTTACATCAAAGAAATATCGAACGTAAATGCTTGGGCAATTAACCGTAAACTGCTTAACATCTTAGCGAAAATTCTTTCTGCTCCCTTATGTATTTGGATATAAAGGAGCAAAATTATCACCCTTGATCATTAACCGATAATACTTGTTTCCAGGCACAGCACAGGAGATTACAAGTCATTCAGGGGGTAAAGTCAGGGTTCCTAGACTTAATAATGTGTTATTCATATTTGTTCTGTGTCCTTATATGCAAAAGTGAGAGCCCTTTTACAGATGACAGTTTATTCTCTCTCCTGATGATGTGTCAGTTTTCCAAAATGATTTATTAAAACTAGCTAAAATATATTGGCGCTGTCAAGTTACAAATAGTCTCCCTTATGCTCTGCTAGGGAAAAAAAAATCTTAACTCTCCATAAATTTAGATAAAAGAGATGTGTAAAAGAACAGATGATTTTGAAATCATAGATAATATTTCTAAATAGTTCATAAATTAAACACATCAAATATTGCAAGAGTCCAGCAAAATTGGGTCAACCTGTTAACAGATGCATCACTTATTAAAATGTTGTGACCATTTGCATTTTGATGAAACTTAAGTCAAACATTTATTAAATTGCCATGCTATATTCCTTAACCAACTATGATAGTTTGTCTGTGATTGGTCAGAAACTAGTCTATGCAGAAATAGCAGCATGCAAACAACAATATATATATATAATGGACAAAGCTATATTATCTAACTGACTTTTCATGGGATGCTTATATAACTCCCAATAATGGGAGGTATGGTTGCGGCACAGGTGTTGGGTGAGCCACAAGGAGGTGGTGATGAGGAGACGGCTCACCCAGAAAAGGGGCAGACACATTTGGAAAGGTTCATTTTAAAGAGATCAGTTAATTTCAAAGTGAATATTAAGTAAATTACAAATCGTAGCACAAACAAGCCAAACTGAAAACCAATTGAATCGCTAACTTGAATATCTTTTCCAGTTCAACTATTCTGACATAAATTGTGAAACTCACTTTGAATTCCCAACTAATCATACTTTAATTGATAACCCTAACAGGGTTTAAAATTATATGGACAATTTTCAAAAGTCTAATCCGTAAGCAAACAAAATAAATAACATTTGTTTTATTATATAATTTTTTGTTTTTATGAAAGTTTGGCACTCAATAAATAACTGGTATCACAATATTCCAAAATGCTTGTCTTCATGCTCCCACATTCCTCTAGCTAGTTTTCCGATAACCAGAACTGCTGTCTTTTTTTTTTTTGTAAAGAAAAAATTTGAATTTAAATGTATCTACATTATGATATTGTCCACTGCATGAACTACAGTATGCAAAAATGAAGATTTTTTTAAAAAAATATCTGCCTTATATTCCTTCATTGTATCAGATAATATGAGGATTTTCTTTTATATTTGATGGCATAAAATCCAGAAGCGATTTCACATACAAATAAAATAGAAGAAGAAAAAGCATAAAAAGAATTCTGCTTCCTTTATGCTGAATCAGCTTGTATGTTAAATATGAACAGATGGGGCCATTCCAGTCTTACAGAGACACTTTTGGAAAAAAAAAAAAATAAGAACACAAACAGGAATATGTTTTTTTTGTTGTTGTTGCATACTTTGTTTTCTAAATACACGTGTCTCTTCACAAAAAAAAAAAGGCTTGTGATTGTAGGACAAATGATTTAACGAGCCCGGAAATAAAAATCCCCCTTTAAATGTGGAGAAAGAGAGGAGAGTTGGGGGGGGGGGAGTGTGGTTGAGGGAAAAAAATGGTTTTGTCTGCTTTTTCTCATCAGCAACACTTTGGCATTAACTGTTTCCATGCTGGAAAAAGTGAATAAATATTAGTGAGTCTAGCGACCACCCAGTATGCCATTGAACTTAACCCTTGGCAGTCTATTTTATCTATAAAATTATTAACTCACAATTTATGAGAGTAAAAAACAAAAATTGACACAGTATTAATCAAATAGAGGATTGTCCATTGAAAGAATGTGGTCTTTTAAACATTTTTTTTTTTTACTAGTTATGTCCTAGTTTCTTAGCTGTCAATCTTCGGTAGTACATAAAATCCCATATGGAGTTTGGTTTAATCTGCCTGCATTACCAGTTCTTAGCAAATTAGATGTAATGATTACAATGTAAACCCCACTATTAGAATGAATTTTCTACTTTTAAATTAGAGAACTCATTTGAATTCTTATTTTAATGCTATTTTCACTTGCTTCTACACTGCATGGAAATCAATCACGTGTTCAAGACAATGGTTCACAGGAGCAGGCCCAATAATATGCTTGTGGCTTTAGCTTTGGATAAGCGAAAAGTTTTGAGATTTCCCAAGGAATTCTGGAGAAATATACATCAAATGTTTTCTGTGTTGTTCTAACGATTAGGTTGGCAGAACATCGTGGGAGTTCACTATGATTATGGACACCAACTTTACTCAAAACTTTCATGAATATCCATGAAATGTGAAATGTGTATCTTTTTAGTGTCCATACAAGGGGTAGATTGGCGGCCCATGCAGTTTTGCCATTCTGTTGGACATTTTGCAGTTAGAAGAAGATGCAACATTCGGTCGAAAGACCATCATTGATCTATACACTCATACCTTTTGTTTTTTTTCCAAAGTCTAAATGAGGCAAAGCTGGTTTAGAGGAAGTACCTAGAAGTGTAAATAGGTAATGTAGCACTATGGAGAATGTTTAGGCAATATATTAGATGTCTGATAGCTTTTTGTATCAATCATAAAGGCAGAACAAAAATCTAATATATTATTAACACACACTAACATGTAAAACATTTAACATTGCATAAAGGGTTGCTATAGTGATAGGAATACAAATCTGTATTCCTTACATTATAGTTGCATCTGTCCCCCTCCCCCACCCCCTCGTTTGTGGCTCACCCTCATATGAAGGATTAAAAAAACTACTCATCCGATGGTAGCGCCGATGTCCCTTGGCGCTGGGTCAGTGCTCCGCCTCCTCCGACGTCATCCAACGAGGAAGCACCGTGAGTGCATTAGGCCCTCCCCATAGGAAAGCATTAACTTAGTGCTTTCCTATGGGGATTTCACTGATGCTAGATGTCTTCATGCAGAGGGCGAGGATGTCCAATGTCAATTAAGGGACCTAGTGTATAATAAACTCCCTTGTGTAAAATCACCTTTAGTGGTGGTCTAAAAGACAGCCACTAAAGACTGTCTTAATAGTTTCTCAACTATAGGCACCCAGACCACTTTAATGAGATGAAGTGGTCTGGGTGCCTATAGTGTTCCTTCAAATATATATTACTCCAAGATAAGTTCCAAGATTCACTTATGCATACCACGTTTTACCAATTGTTTATCTAATGCAAACATACTCAACACAAAATCTAAAATAGATCATTACTTTGACACTTTGTTGTTCATGGAAACACCGAATGGAATCTATAACAATCAACAAAACAGGTTCCCCAAGTTTCTTGGGAGATGATAATGCTCCATTGTTAAGTGGGTGGATGAAAAACTGTATTGGTGGGCCACCACAATGTAGTGGTTAGGCTGCCAACAGTCTATGGGTTGCATATGTCATTTGACAAACACTAGGCTTCTTCCCAGTACACAACAACTGCCCCATCTTCTGGAACATTTTTTTAATTCTTAGGTCTTAGATCTACTTATTATCGATGAATATCCTTCAAAACCATTAAAGCCCAAACCAGTAGTACCTTCTTTCCCCGAAAATAAGACCGGGTTTTATATTAATTTCTCCCCCGCCCCTTCCCCCCCCCCCCCCCTGAAAAATGCACTAGGGCTTATTTTCAAGTGGTATCTTATTTGGGGGGAAAACGGTAGCAAGCATGTGCTAGAAAGCAGGTCTATGTCCTGGAAAATTGACCTGAACATAGAGCAGATCACTAGGGCCTGGAATCCCGTGCATTGATGTTTGGGGAAACTTTCCCGAACATAGATTAGTGAACTTGCAACGAGGGCTTATTTTCGGTTTAGGGCTTATATTACGAGCATCCCCTAAAAATAGGCTAGGGCTTATTTTCGGAGGATGTCTTATTTTCAGGTAAACAGGGTAAATAACTACTTAACCACTTTATTAACTAGGTCACACAGATTGTTTAAAAATAATTACAAAACAAATCCTATCTCTTTATTATTATTATTATGACTGGTATTTATATAGCGCCAGCATATTCCGCAGTGCTTTACAATATTATCAAAGGGGAAGATTTAACAATCAAGGAGACAATTACAAATATCTACAGGAACATGTTGAAGAGGGCCCTGCTCAAACGAGCTTGCAGTCTATAGGAGGTGGGACGTAGAACACAGCAAGGCAGGAGGTAGCAATCAAACAAGGTGGGGTTAAGCAGATCTGGAGGAGAGAATAGAGTGCTGCCCATTAGGAGAGAGCAGGGGACAGGTACGTGAGGTAGAGGTTACCCTGGGAGGACATAAGCTTTCCTAAAGAGATGGGTTTTGGGGCACTTTTTAATTGATTGAAGACTAGCGGAGAGCTTGATAGTCGTAGGCAGGCTATTTCAAAGGAAAGGAGCCACCTGGAATCCTGAAAGCATGAGTTGGACGTATGGGTGCGAGCAGTGGACAGGAGAAGATCACGGTCAGAGCGCAGAGACCGAGAAGGGGCATACCTTTGGATCAGTGAAGAGATATAGGAGGGGCTAGAATTGGTCAGTGCTTTTTAGGTATGGATTAGTATCTTGAATTGACTCCTATAGCATACACAATGTAAAGCTTTTTTTTTTACTTTTGTGGTTTCCAATGTTATTCCAACATAACTTTGTTAAGACTGAAATGCTTAACCACAGCCCCACATATTGTGCACACAGTGTAGTCTATACAAATCCGTGATATTCCCGCTATTAAAAACAATGCAGCAATTATAGCACCTATTCTGTTTGTGTCCATATGAAGCGGTTACCATTATGAAATTAAAGAAAAGATAAAAACAAGTAGTGTGGATAGTTTTTTTTAACCCCTGCTGTTTCAGATGACTGAACAAACGGTTCATTTTGCTTTCAGCCTGTTGAACAGTCTTTATCACTAAACCATACACTATTAACTCCACTGTCCAGCTGTTTAAACAGGGAAAGGGTAAGACAATATAATATAATCTGTTTGTTATGTCCTCCCAGAAAAGAAGGGAGATGATCAAAATAGGCTCCCCTGAACAGTATTATTCTACATTTCATCGCCTGTTTTAACCACACTTTATTAAACTGTGGAAGGATATGTATCAGACAGTACCAAATTGTCTGTCAGCAGATTGACAGTAAATAAGGTGACGGTGTGAGTGTTGTCATAGAAAAGGACAATTTAATCTTCAAAGTGCATTATAAACATCCAGGTTTGCAGTGGCAGCTATACAGCTGTATATACACATGGGTTTGTATGCAGAGCTGTATATATCATTGTATGTTTTGCTGTTCAAATATTTCTTTGTCCATGTGTATGTGAACACCAGTGTTTCTGTCTTTGAGGTTGTGTGTCACAGTACCTGTGTATCTGTGTCAATAATTGGTTGTACTTTGTATTGAATTGCTGTAATTTTTGTAATTAATTGTTAAAGTGAAAGCAATATTGAATAACTGATACTAAATAACCAAGTTGTGACTATTGGTCAGTTGGAGATTTTTTTCATACTCAGCAACTTTCAATTTAAAGGGGCAGTCTAAGTACAATAAACATAGTAGGTCTTAGTAGTAATGATGATGTTAGCAGGCTGTGGGTGCTGTCTTCTTGATCTGGGTCAAACCACTCAGCCTATCAATTCTGGGCAAATATGGCTTATGTTTACATTGATAATGTAGAAGTACAAAATTCTCATTAACATTGCAGTGAGACGCTGGAGATGCCTTGAGGAACCCTGCTTTTTGTCAAATCACTCTGAATCAGTTTGACCAAGGAACAAGGACGGCATTTGTTTCATGTAAATTCTAGTCAAAATATGGTTTAAAACCAGACGTTTTAGCTCACTGGGCTCACTAACCTGTTGGTGTAAAAAGACTGGCGTTAAGTTTCTGTTTGTACTATTAGATATTGTCATCATTAGTAAAAGAACATATGCCATTTGACCACTGGTAGATATATTAGAGAACTGTTTTCCACCTATCATTAAATTCTATATTTTACATTGTTATATTGTGCACAGCCTCCTGTCTTCAGTAGTTAGTAGAGTCCTATTAGCATTGTAGAACACATTGCCAGAGAAAATTAAATTAACTCTCTGCATTCCAGAACACTGCTCAGCCCTGTGATACTCAAAAGGCTCTAAAAACATAAAACCTTGTTTTGCCTACAAATGTCCAACATTGTTCCACTAACATAATCCTGTAGAAGCTTCTCCTGTAAAGTGGTTAATTCATTCTGCGAGTGAGTCCCAGCCACAGAATACACATGATGTCTGGCAGTAATAGGGTTACTAGCTGTGGATAGTGCTTGCAGGGTGAAGTCTATAGTCCCCCATCAACCCGCCATCACCCACTCTGTATGGAGCCCATAAAATACAGACTTGCTGACAGCTTCTGCTGCCCCTGAAACTAACCATGTTTTACTTAACATGCAAGGATGCAGACAAACATTTATTATGACCTCCTCCATCATACAGTCCTGTTTTACAATCCCCATAGCCCTCCTGTACTGTGACACTGTTACCCGCTTCTTATGTCTCCCATCCCCCTTATTCCAAGTCAAGGATATGACTTTATTGGCTGTATGCCCATAACTGATAAATGCAATGTTTTCAGGCTCTAAGTTCTCTATTGTGATGTTATGTACGGATAGATATAGATGAAAAGACAGGAAGAAAGACAGATAGACAGACGACAGGTAGGCAAGCAGACAGACAGACAGACAGCATAGATAGATAGACAGAGAGACAGACATGCATGACTAAGGCTAAGGCCTAAACATTGTAGCAGTGAATGGTGTTTTTCTATGTTTTCCGACTCTGAATAAAGACAGCCTTTTAACTGCATTATCCATCTTGTTGCCCTCCGAATTTGTTCTCCTGAAATTCACGTATGGAGAATTTGCGTGTTCTCCTTATTTGGCAGAGCACTATAGAGCAAACGTGAATGCTGTGGCTGATGGGCCATTCAAACCTATTTCCTGAGTGCATGCTCGACTGTGACGTTTTATTAGACAGACAGTCATACAGACAGAGATACATACATTCACACACTAACTTAGTGAGGTTAACAATCTTGTAAAATAACAGTATAACTTGAAAAGTAGACATAATTTAGAGCAGTGCTTTTTTCAAAGTGGTCTACAACTATCATGTGCATGTCTGCAATGAACTTACTGAAATATGTATGCTTAATAAACTGCAGCAGTAAATAAAATATGGAAGTCCTCCATGTATAGCCCCATACAGTGCTGAGACCAGCATATGCTGTAAATTGCAGTGGCCATGAAAAACATCATGATATGGGGGGCAGAATTAAAGAGACTCCTTAATTTTCATAAACGTCAACAAATGGTATCAATTAACACCTAAACATAGCAGGAAACAATGGAAAATGAGGTGGCATCTCTTGATGTGTAAATCTAGTGTCTTTTATGGGGGCATGTCTTGGATTTTTTTCTGTTAACCAGTGGCAGCTGGTACATTATCAAGATGGCTGGGAGCTAGATTCTAACTACGGGATTTGACTGTGCCCACTTTAGCTCATCTACTCAGTCCCTGTCCCACTGAAACCTCATACTCTGTTCATCACCATAAGCCTATACATACATGTATTCGGGGGGGAACAACCACTTTAACAAAATCTGACTCCACCCCCTGATGATTTTACTAAATGACTACCCTAGAAGTGATTATATTAAACAGGCTTATCTGTTAAAGTGTACAGAATCTGATGGAACAATGCAATGTCAATGAGTGAAATCAGAAACCCAAATAATAGAGATATTGTCTGAAGGTTGTACACCTATAAATATTTAACATAAACCACAATTTTTACATGACTAGTTGCTCATGTGTCCACAGCATCTACAGCCACCAAGAACAAGAGGGAATGAACTGCAAGGCTAATCAGGACTGACACAACAAGTGTTTATCTTTCACACACCTATCATAAGTTCTTACCACTCCAATTTCCATTTTTTTTATTACAACAAAAACTGACTAGCACTGTCTCACCTGCCCCAATGGACCCGTTTTCACTGCTTTAACTTGTATCAGATTTATTTTTTTCTTCTCCACATTGTCAACACTCCAGCTGAGGTAGCCTACGTTTGTCATAGTGCTCAGTAAGCTGGTGTACAACAGCTGGAGAATCAAATGCTAGCCATCACATTACAAGGTGCTGCAGAATATGTGCAACACTGTAAAAAGCCATAGCTCCAAGAAACATTATGGTTGAGCATAGGCATGTGCAAGGGTTGTTACAAGTTACATTTTTGTCAGTTTACTTTAGCTTAATATCTGGATAAAAAAAAAAAAATGAAATGTCTATGTATGTTATATACCATAATCACTAAAGAAAAAAATAACAAATTGTATTGTCGGTCCTGCTTATTAAAATTATATTGTGTAACGTTTCATGGGCTGCATACACCCATCGACCTAGATAACTTTGGGTATTTTATAGAGAACCATGTCTGATTTTTTTTTCTCTGACTTTTAACAAATCTGTAATGTTTCTGAATCATGTCTGTCTGGCTTCTAAATCCAACATTGTTTTCAGCCTCTGCTGTAAACAGTTCTCAATTAATCTGTTTTTCTACATTTCTACATTCTAAATTAACTTGAGCCTACAAAGGAAAAGTCCTTGAGACTATATAAAACAACCTATTCACTTTATGTGACAACTAAGACAAATCAAGTTCTAAGAAACTACAATTACCAGCCTGCAATGCAGTCTGTAATGCCACTAAAATCATAGATATATATTTTTCCCTTTAAAATGATTCATAATGTTTTAAAATGTTGATAGCCATTAACCACTGCTTCCAATCTGTTTGACATTCGAAACTGCACATCATAAAATCTGTGACCTAACTGTAGCAATGAAATCTTGGAAAGAGCTCAAACGTTATGGGATCCAAGCTTTCAAACCCACCAGGGAATAATCCTCTCCAGTAGTTCAGTAGTACCAGCTGGCAATGTAAACACTTAACGACTAGCCTGGCAACGAAGAAGTTCGCAGTTTGAATTTGATGTCAGACAAGTGGCGCTGATTTGCAGAGACAGTCCCTAGTTTGGCCTGATTTTTCTACATCGCGCAAATCAATATTCACCACTGGTTTTAAAACGTATTTAAAATGCTATACAGTGTCCTAGTCTGGGTAGCAATTTTTGAATAAAAGTAAAGAATAAACACTATTTCTTAGTCTTAACACTTTCCTCTATTGTTTTATGCTTTTCTCTATCTTACTAAACTATCTCTTTTCTCCATTAACTAAAAATGCTTTGGTGAGTGGGACCAATCCAACTGCCCTATAAATAAAAATAGTTGATGGTTCACTTTTCTTTCCATAGTCAAGCACACAGTCAAGACCTGATACGTCAGGGATATCTGAAATGTACAGTTATTTTGTTTACTACACTGAACTGAGACTGTTAATGTTATGGTTACATTTGTAAGTCAATTGATTTACTGTGCGATATCAGTATTTTACTACCTTGGCAACAATGATACTTCTCCACTGTACACTAATTCGGTAACTAGCACTGTGGTGTCCTGATATATCTTTTTAACTATATAATTACATGTCTACTATCTAAGTTGAAAATAAAGAATTAAAAAAAAAAGAAAGAAAGAAAAAATAAAACAGGCATGCTTCTACTATAGCACTATTATTGACCCTCGGTGAAATGTTTACTGGCCTACAACTGCATGGCAATCAGCCATGGAGAAACCACTGATGACCAACGATGACCAAAGAAAGGTACACAGAAAGAAAAGGTACAGAAGACCCTGATCTGATGTTATGATGCATGAAGACCCCATTATATAAATACCGGTAATATAAATACATTCAGTATATTAGTCCCAGAGAGGTTGCATGGAATACTAAAGATGTTAAAGATTGTTGCATTGCTGGGTGTACGCACAGCAGGATTCCAGGATCTCAGGTCATGGGCCCTCCAGCTCCTGACTCCCGTATTTCATTCCATATATCATTTCTTTATCATTAAAGGCTCATGTCCATTGAAGGCACACATCTACAGCTCTCTAATGAAAGGTGTGTAAACATAAAGATTTGTAATATGCTGGGAAAGGAAATGTTATCATTGACCGTTGTGATGTCTCCTTCATGGCATGCTGTTTTGAAACTCAGCTCCTATATGTGTAGGCAGCATTACTGTAACCTTATATGTATAAATGATTTAGCATTTTAAATCACATGTTCATCTTAAAGGATTTTGCTGCAATTAGTTGTGTGCTATATATACATATATATGTTGATCTAGATTGCCTGGGATATTTTAATGCAGACATGTTGAATTCACAATGGAATGCTGGGAGATAGCCAACATAGGAAACTCCAGGGTTCTCATTGGCTGAGTCAGTAATTTTCTCTGAAGAATTTTACTACAGTTTTAAGAAACATTTTCAAGATGGCCTTCATTGCAATAAAAACTGTTCATATTCACTGCAATGAAAACAACAGCTAAATGTAAATTAAAATAATATTAAGTATAATGTTCAGGTGATATAGTCTCAATGACTTTAGCATACATTTTACTTAAAATCACACAAATCTTAAAATATGTTCCACAATTATAGCCATTGAATTGACCTTTGTGGGTTTCCTTTGGACACCTGTCATTATTATACCTGTGGCAATGCACATTCCTGAGATAGTCTGCATGATTTTCAGTTTCCTTTGTATATAGGAGAAGCTTTGTCTAAAATGTACATACTGTGGTTTCTAGAAAACTTTGCTAGCTTAGGTAACTTGCATTTTTACTTCTACATACGTAGATTTTGTTCAAATAGGGCAATTGCGGGATACAGCTGTAAAAATGGAGCGGTAACCATAGCAACCAATGGAATGTTCCAGCTGAATGCCCCAGAATGTTTCATACATAACCCCCCAGTTTGTCTATATATAGATATATACGTACACATATGTCTTTGATCTCTAAACAACCACATTGTTAAGAAAAATACTGTTTGAATTCACAAGAGACTCTTTCTTCTCAAATGCCCTGGGGATGATTTCAGAAGACAGTGTTTTGGTTTCATCTCAAGGTCTCCAAAAAACATTAGAAATACGTTCTGTGGCAGCCTGTCTTCCCCAAAATGAAGGAAGAAGACAGTTCAAGTGGCGGCACGTTGTCCCAGCACAGGGGACTCTCAATTAAATGTTCAGGGATGTGGTGTACCTCTGTTTGCAGAACACCTGTGATTGGTATCCCGTCTACTGCCAAGAAGCGCTAATGTTGCAAAGTGTAAACAGCATGTAGCGCCACATAATGACATATTAAACAATATAATTACCTAAAAAGTCAAACATGATTTGTAACTGGTTTAACAAAAAGTGAGTGGATTCAAAAAAGTCCAAACTGTATTAACATAATTATTATGATATAAAAATGTTTTATTTTAACTATGCTATCAATTTCCTACTTGTGATTTTGATTGTTTGCTTCTTTGTTGCCTCTTTAACACTTTTGGTATATGTGACCACATGGTATATGTGACCACAATCACTACTGTCTTGCTGCAACATTCAGTATCTACTCATACTATAATACAGTTGTAATTGGAAAGAGACATATTGCAGTGTCCAGCCAAAGTACAGTTAGCATTGTAGGTTAAGGAACAGAATGTGCACGAATAAGAGTAAACTAACAACCAATGTCAATGCTTTTTTAGCACTGTCAAATTGCAAAGCATTGTAGAATATGTGTGCTCTAAAACTCCCATTGTACAGTGCTACGGAATTTGCTGCCGCTATATAAATAATAAAATAATAATAATAAAATAATTATATAAAACCCATAATAATACTTTTATCTTAAATATCTCTAATTATATATGTGTGTGTGTGTGTGTGTGTGTGTCTAGATTAGACCAGCTGTATTAGTCCATTGTACAAGATGCCAAAATACTGTGTGCAATGATACCTTTTTTATTGGAGAAACATAATATTTAATCTTATAGCATCTTATGTTTGAATATAAATATATATATATACTGATCAGCCACACCATTAAAGCCACCTGCCTAATATTGTGTAGATGCTCCTCATGCTGCCAAAAGAGTTCTGATGCGTCAAGGCATGGACTCCACAAGACCTCTGAACATGCCCTGTGCTATCTGGCACCAAAACATGAGCAGCAGATCCTTAAGACCTGTAAGCTGTGAGGTGGATCCTCAATTAATCGGATTTCTGTCCAGGTCATCGCACAGATGCTCAATCAGATTGAGATCTGGGGAAGCTGGAGGTCAAGGCAACACCTTGAACTCTTTCCCATTGTACAGCGCTACGGAATTTGATGGCGCTATATAAAATTAATAAAATAATAATAATGTTCCAGAAACCACTCCAGAAAAATGTTTGCGGTGTGGCAGGGTGCATGATCCTGCTGAAAGACACCACTGCCAGCAGAAAACACCATTGCCATGAAGGCTTATACGTGGTCTGAAACAATCTCTAGGTAGGTTGTACATGTCAAAGTAACATCCAAATATATGCCAAGACCCAAGGTTTCCAAACAGAACATTGCACAGAGCTTATCACCTCGGCCTGAGTGCCTTCTTCCTATAGAGCACCCTGCTGCCATGTCTTCCCCAGGTAAGTAACATCTGTCTAAAAAAAACACGTGATTTATCTGACCAGCCAGGCAGCCAGCTATTATTGTTCCATGGCCCAGTTCTAATACTCACTTCCCTATTAAAGACATTTTATGCGGTGGACTGGGCCACTGGACATTCATACTGCACTCCCCACGTACACCAATGAGCCTTGGATGCCCATGACAATGACACCAGTTCATTGGTTGTCCTTCCTTGCACCACTTTTGTAGGTTCTAACCACTGCATACCAGGAACACCACACAAGACTTGCTGTTTTTGAAATGCTCTGGCCCAGTCATTTAGCCATCACTTGCCTTTTTTTGCCTTTTTGTCTTTGTCAAAGTCGCTCAGATCTTTTTGCTTGCCTATTTTTCCTGCTTTCAACACATGAAATTCAAGAACTGACTTGCTGCCTAAAATATATCACCCCTTGACAGGTTCTATTGTAATGATATAATCAATGTTATTCACTTCATCTGTCAGTGGTTTTAATATACACTGATATAGATATATATATATATATATATATATATTATTGTTATGCATCACCTGCACACCCGCATATCTCAACTTGGACTTTTCAAAGTCCAACTTGAGATATACACAGGGTGACCAGATCCACCATGTTTTCTGGGATACATATCACATATGCATATTGATGGGCAGCACGTGAAAAGGGTAGCCATGTAGTATGAAGAATGTGTATTAGATTAAGCAATTAAGCAATGAAGAATCCTGCAACTAAGCAATTAGGCAATAATACAGAATATGCATTATACACACTGCAGGGCAGCTCTTTTCATGCATTTTCATAAATATGAGAAACTTATTTGTGTCGCTGTAAACATGGTGGATCTGGTCACCCTGGGTATACAAGTGACACATAACAGCAATTCGTCTATTTGCACTGTGGGGAGTTTTATTGCATTTGGTTTCATCCCAATCACTTTGTACCTTGATATATATAATATATATTCATGATATAAAAAGTATAATGGTATTTTTTCCAGGAAAGCCAAAAATATTATTCTTTCCAAAAGCAAAGCACAATGGGTTTGGCCAAGCTTAGCCACCTTGAAAGCTACAAGCAATTGCTACACACACCAGTTTCCACTATAGACATTTATAGAATTATGATCCCTTTCTAAAACAAGGATTCCCCTTTTAAAAGTCAGAAATGCCTCTGCTAAGTGATTTAACAGTTTCCGCGCAATGTGATTTAAAGGACATGTGTACGTATAAACCTTTAACACCCACAAAAGCTGAACTCTAACAGTAAAAATACATTTCTGATTTATGCAACGGTAAAATTACTACAAGCACATACAGTATTTTGAGCTACTGTGAGTTTAAATCTAGGTTTTCAAATCTTCTGCCTAACCACTGCTATTACAAGTATGACAAGAATAATTTAAAACACATTTTTCAAAACCCTTTAACTGCTTTTACAGAGTTTCCTCGCTTTCTTTTACATTTTTTTTTTTCACAATCACTTTGCTGCAAGCCAAGATCTTTTATTTGCACTCAATTATGTGGCTGCATTTGGAAATTTCCAGGAAAAATGCTTTAATTTTTTTTTTTTCTGTTGATGTTTAACCCCAATGTCATAAATATGTGACAGTCACATGACAATATACAATAAGTGCCTTGCCTAATTTCTGCATGAAGGGGCTAATATACACGTACGCAGTAGCCCTGGATGAAAATAATTAATCAGGATCCTGATGTCTGCTACATCACTGAAGGACACATAGTTAATACACAGTTACACAGTCTTGTACAGTATATTATGAGTGTCTGATTCATCCAAATATATACAACGGGAAATCCTTTAGGGTTGTGCCTGAGAAATTGAGTTTCACTGACACACAAACACAGAACTATACACAGACACTGACCTACACACTCCCACTCATAGATGCTGACACACACTCATTGACAATGACCAACACACACATTCACAGACACTGACCCACACATACACACTCGTGGACACTGACCTACACACACTCAGCAGCAGTTGAACCTCCAGCAGGAGTCCCCGTGACTTTGACCCCACCAACATAAAGTTTTCTTGGCTGATGAGGGAGATCTTTGATCTCCCCACTGGCCCATTAAGGGACAGTGAGCTGATGCTGTCTTACAAAGGCCAGTCAGGCAGATCCTTTGATCTCGCCTATTACCCTCAGCCCATGGCAGAGAGATATGCTTGCTTGTGCCCAGTGATAGCCTCCTTCTCTGGCCCATCCTTGGTACGCCTCTGCCCCGTTTTGCCTATTTATCAACCAATTTTGTAGTCTATTGGCAAATCACAACTAGTGTTGAGTTGAGAATCTACTTGCAAATTTCATACCAAAATAGTGTGGTTTAGATAAAAATGGTTTAAAGGAACTCTTCATTCCCTAAAGCACTTCAACTTGGTTTCAGTGCTTCTCAATAAAAAGCATGGCAGGCACACAACACCCTCCAATTGGTCAGATCTCATCATCTCCCAGTGAGTGAAGTTGAGCTGCAGAGAATGACCATCTCTCAGCTGTATTAAAGGTAAGTTAGCCATAGGGGATAAAGGTAGACCATGAGACTCCCCAATAATCCAGCGTTACAAATAAATTTATATACATTGATTTATTATGCAGGAGCATTCATCTAAACTTTGGTCAGTTCTCAGCTCACCTCAGCACTCTTCTTACTGAATGAACCCAAAATATTTTATGAGATAATATCTGACCCTTTATGATTGTGACCAGATTCTATGACCTGGAGATTTTACGCATATTGTGATGTGATCAGCAGGGGTTGTGACATGCAAATATATAATTTTCTGTAAATATGCTCTGTGCTTAAAAAACTTTACTTTGCACAATAACTTCCTAACAAATGAGTTTAAGTTTGAGCATCAGGACAAGCAGGGCACGTTTTTGTAAATTTTTAAAATATATAGTAGCAGTAGAGATCAAATAAAATACCAACAAAAGAAAAGATGAAAATGTACAATTTAAGATATATTTTATTATTTTTTGGTGAAGCAGCAGAAATACCCTAAATAATATAATTGCTATAGAAACATAGTGATTCACCAGGTTATGTTTAAAGATGCTATTGTATGAAAGATAAGGTTGAACATAGCATTCTAGGTAACATCTGATAATGATTAAACAGTTATTTGATTTTTTTTTTTCCTCAAAAGAAACTCCAGTAAAGAAAAAAAAACACATGTATAAAACACTTTATATTTGGTACCTGTTGAACTTCATTTAAATTGACTTGGAAAGGACTGACTCAACGAGCCAAACTGGTTAGTTATTAGGAATACACAGAGTTGGAATGCATGAGAGCTGTATGCGAGAGAGCTATGCATGTGCATAAAAGATGTCACATTTCCAGCTGGGGACAATGCCTTATGAAGTGTGTTCCAGAACTCTTCTAGAGGAGGAATAGAGATGTTGTGGTTTCAGCGTATATGCAACTGATTTTCTTCATATGTACACATAAATTTCATGTTTATACATCCCTGTGTATTTTTACAAAAATAAACTTAAAGATTCAGCTTAACAAATCTACAAGAATAAGCAATTTCCCATATTTGCCAAAGAATTTGGATATAACAAGCACACGTGTATCGGAAAATTGTATCAACCTGTCAGAATATAACGGAGAAAGAAAGCCTATTGTTCTTAGTCCCCTCTGGCATTGCTTTGTGTTTGTGGAGTCGTCTCTTTATCCTTCGTCTCTCTGTCTGTATGTCCTTGCATCTTTGGCCTTTAACCAGCAAAATAATTACAAAGCAGCAGGCCTCAAGGTGGAATATTTGGGAGACCCACTGAAAACCTTAAAGCAACATTCCAAGCACTATATCAAGTACAGCATGCTGTAGTCGTTATGGTGCCATGGGTGTCCTGGCGCCATCCCAGAGTAAGTAGTTAAACTGTTTAAGAATGATTTGACAACTTACCTGGGACCATAGCCAGCCTGCATGGCTGGGCTCAGCTCAGAGAAGCTTACTGAAAGCTGATTGAATGAAAACTTGGATCCTAAACAGTTTGACTATTTTCTCCAGGTGTGCAACAGGGCAATGCTAGCACCACAACCTCTCCAGCAGGCTACAGTAGTTATGGTACTTGGAGTGTTCCTTTAAAGCAACTCTGCTCCCCCATTCCCCCCACGTAATTTCCCCCTCCAAAATCAGAACTTTATAAGATAGAATCATTAAGAGATACTAACATTGACTGTGTTGGAATTTTACAACATAGGGACTACTTTGTCTTAGTATTTTTTCTCCGAATGACAAAGCTTGCAAAAACTAGTAGTTACTGTTTGTCAAGTCAACATTAGGTGCACACTATAGGCCCCCCTGACCACGTCATCTCATTGAAGTGGTCTGGGTGTACTGTCCCTGCCCCCTTAATCCTGCAATCTGAAACTGAGAATCTGAAATGTTACATATCGTAATTTTATATATTTCAGTGTCTTCTACACTTATGTAGTTATATGATTATATTATTCATGGAACACTATACTGTCAGAAATACAATGTTCTAAAATAACGATTTAGTCCTCCCCCAAGATAAAAAGTGATTTTACTCAAGCAATGGGAGGATGTCGTGCATGCACGGAAAAACGCTGCACTGCGCCAATCAGCATCTCTTCATAGAGATGCATTGAATCAATTAATCTCTATGAGAAACGTTCAGCAGCTCCATGCAAAGCGTCCGAGTGACTGCCACTAAAGATATTACTAGGCAGTAATGTAAACATTGCCTTTTCTCTGAATAGCCAGTGTTGACATTAAAAAGCCTGCAGTAGTCACCAGAACATTAAGCTGTAGTTGTTCTGGTGACTATAGCGTCCCTTTTAATTCAATAGTGGTAGAAGTACAAAATAGTTGAATGGATTCGAGTTTTCATAATTTGTAAACTTTGCTATTTAAAAATAAGCAGAGGGAACTCTCTATGGACTGGTTTTAAAACTGTCACAACCTCCTCCTCCCCCCCCCCAAAAAAAGGACAAAAACAAAATTATCCATTGTTACATTAGCACATTATAATGTTTATATATATCACCCTGTTTTCTTGGCATTTATTTTGAGAACAGTAAAATTTTCTGCAGCTCTATACAACGTGAGTAACGATATAAACACGCACATGCCCATAAAGACATACACAAGAAAACACTAAGATACACATGCCCTGCTTAGAATAACCCACAGGATATTACAAACTCCGTTGTGACCCAGCTGTTCATTATTGAAAAATTCCTGCACTCAATCCCCTCGCTTTGCCATGACCCCATCTCCTCGTATCTTCTTGTCATCTCCCTGTCCCTGAAAGGAACACAGATTAGCGGGGACGGTTTGTAGATGCTGGGTGATGGGGCAATATTAGGGACTGGGAGATATTTGAGGAAGATTTAATTAGCTGGGTTTAGTAAGAGAGGATTGTCTGTGAGGTGTGTGTGTTTTGGGATGGGAGGGGGTGCTCGCTGTGTAAAATACACAGTCTTGTTCTTAATAAGGTATAAGGACACTGTCTAAACAACATTAACCCTTCATGACGCACAGCTCAGACTTGTCGCACTAGAAGAATTAAAGCCATTATCTTTGCTACAGAATTATTAATCTGTCAGTTTATATTCAATATAGACAGACTGGGGGATGACCGATGTCCAAATAATAATAAGTACTAGTACTTTTATTTTTTTAATTTCCAAGTATATGATGTATCATCCAACTGAAAGGCACTTTTGTAATTGACCTACTGTGTAGAGTTGACAGAGGTACTAACTGACATCGGTACTAGAACTGGTGCATTAACCAACAGATTCTATGTTATAGTTAAGGAACATGCTCATCACAAAAACATGAAAAAAAATAAGGGCTTTTTTTTTTTCAAGAAGAACTAATAATATATATATATATCCCAACTAAGTATTATGATTATTCCCTCATTGACCAGTCTGTACACATAATCACCCACACAGAACACACATAATCCTTTTGGCAATAACAATAATGTAAACAATATTAACATCTAAGCATATGTATGTACTTATTTATAAAATATTTTCCCAGGAAGGATTACATATGTCTTGTCTTCATGTTTTGTACATACACAAGCCCACATGTGAACATATGGATATATTAAAGAAACCTAGAAACCGGTGTACAAAATGTGCACACACAAGATAATGAATCAATAAACAGAAATACCTTAAGTTAGCACATATGATATACTGTGTACGTAATTACCAGTAGCATTTTTTCCATCCTGTTCTGCAACAGTTATATATAGTAGTAATAGTATTATTTATAGAGCACCAACAGATTCCACAGCATTGTATAATTAGTGGACTAACAGACACGTACTTGCAACAAAACAAGTTGGACGCACAGGAACAGAGGATGTTGAGGGCCCTAACAGGGCTTCTTTTCATAGTATTGATTATGTTAAAACCGTGAATTGGTTCTATCTGGATACATGCTTACAGGTTGAATTTAAAGGAAGCACTTGTTAGAATATTCACTTATATTTATGTTATGTTGCACTATATTTCTCTCTTGTAGAGCCCTGCAGAATATGTTGGCATTAATAATAATTGTAATATTATTAAAAAAAAATTATAATAATAGGTTTATTTGTATCGGTTCACTATGATTTTTTAAATTTATATTATTCTAGCACCAGGACAGTCTGATCGTCCTCCGGTGAAGACATCCAACTTGATGGCAGTTGTCAAATTAGATGTTCCTATGCTTGCATGGTGAAGCATTATAGATACATAGTGCGTGTGCAGCAATCACCACAATCCACCAATTCAATGCCTCCCTATGAGAATCATTGAATAGAGTGCTTCTTTTACAGAAATATAAGATGCACACAGTGTCCGGATATCACAAAGATTCAGTTATTTGTATCCAAAGTCTTTTGTGACTGTCTGAATGACAGCAACTAGTAGACAAGGAAAGTGCCATATCTGTGTCTCACTAGGAAACTGACTCCAAAAGCATAGCGTGAGTGCATCATTAGACATGCTCGCGCTATGCTAAGGATACTAGGACAATGCAGAAAGCACTAAAATATTGCTCCCTGCAAGCTACCTGCATGGTCTGCCCACAGTAGGCTGACCAGTGTGATTGCCAGTTTGTTGGGTGTACTCGCCCCCATTACGGGCATGCCTGCAGACAGTTGGGCAATGCAAGTGAAACGATTCGCGTCAATGGCCCATCCCTGTTTACCATACCCCAGTTCACAATAATCACTGTACTCTGCCATTTGTTAATGTACCCATTTGTACTTGCTGAGAAATATTCCTTAAATATTGGATCAAGCACTCCGCAAATCCTTGATTATAAATGGTAATACATTGCTATTTAATTATGTTGAAAATAATAATAGAGAATTCCAAAATACATTCTAATTAAATGAGATACAAGAAAAGGCTATCACTCTCATAACATTATATAAGCAGGGTTCTTTCTGACAGTTTTACTCAAATGTTTTCTACCACCTTAAAAGTTCCACACATAGTAAAAGAATATACTAGAGCTTTTTGTCACCCCAGGTGAAGGAGAGTCATAGAACATTTATTCATTAATAAGTAAAAGCACTGTTTATGGCTATGATTCCCCAAAGCAAAAGGAATAAATTATCTTTAATCAAAGACTTTGCATTACCCCAAACTCAGGCTACATTTGTCCACCAAGAGATCAGAGGTGTTGCTAGATAGCAAAAAGACCAGGAAAGGCAGTCCAAGGTTACATTTTATCATATTTCCCTCCCAAAATCCAGCCCTATCTAATATTTTATGTCCAATCCTAACATACCTCTTACATCTATTAATTATCTTCAAATATGAAACATTAACCCCTTAAGGACCAAACTTCTGGAATAAAAGGGAATCATGACATGTCACACATGTCATGTGTCCTTAAGGGGTTAAAGACGCATTGTCACAAATTATATACTTGAAGGTGTTATTTCTCTATCAATACTACAGGGACTCAGGACTAACCATGAAAGGGTGCCAAGATCAGACCCGGGGCTTTTCAGGCCCCACTCGGGGCTCCAACCCCCCCTGGCAACATCTCCGCAGGAGATGCTATTAGGAGCAAGATCAAAAGACCAAACATAAGACACAGAATTACTCTGTTACCCATTCAAACTTATTTTTTTTTTCTGTATTTGAATTGGAGAAAAAAATATAATCAAGGTAATGTCACTAACCGCGAAGATGCTATAAAACTGTTACTTAAAGACTGCTGAGCTCCTATTATATTGCTGTCTTGATACAAGAAGCTTTAAAATCAGGATAAAGCCTACAGGCTTTCTAAATCTATATTTACTCCACAGGCCTCAGACAAGAAAACTCCATATAAACTTCATTGTCAAGAGATAATACTTGTGTTGGGCTGTTTACCTTCGTGGCAGAGCGCAAATTGGACAACGAAATGTGTTTTATTTCCCAAACCGTACAGAAACACACGAGAGGGATTAATCAGGAAGATTAGGATGCAAGGGAAAAATGCATTTGAATTTGTGGACAGGGGTTTTCAAAGGGATTAGCAAGATTTTGTGAAAGAGAGTGGAAAAAAAGGAACAAGATAACAAAAAGATGAGAAGAGAATCCAGTATGTCACAAAGTTGCATGTGGAGGGAGATTGAAAAATGACTTTTGGTTTGAACAAGGGGGTCAGGAATCTCTATAGAAATCTAAAGCAAGTTTCTGAGCTAAAGTCCTTCCAGGCAATTCTAAATAGAGAAGAAAGAGGCTAATCCTTCCTCTCTTATAGACTAGGCTGACCTATGAAAGTCCTTCTACCTAAAATGTTAATAGTCATATGTATTTTAACGTACTGTGAGAGGGGACATGATAACATTGTAGGTCTCTTTGCAGGTGAAACTGATTATTTGCTCAATTGCGTGGGTTTTTCAAATAAATATTATTTAATGGAACTTTAAATAAATAAAAAAAAATAAACAGCTAATGGTTAATTATTTTCATCCCAATTTTTACAGCCTTTGTTTTTTTCACAGTTATATAATTTTATGTTATTTGATCGCAAAATAAATTATCAGGAAACAGACATTTAGGATAGTTTGAGCAATTTGTTGAAGAAGACTAAATTCTCAAATCATACGCAAAGAATCACAATCTTCCATTAGATTCCATCTTTTTTTAACCTGTATAAATTTAGATTTAATATAGCCCAATTATGAATTCCACGTCTTTACACGCAATTAGCAAATAAAGTGGAGAGATGTCACAAAGGAAACTTTTGATAATCTCAGATTGAATAAAATGCATACAGTATTAGCCAAATTGGGCAGTTATTTTATCTATGTATCTGATATTAAATATGAATATATTTTAAGTTTGTTTAACAAATTATATAATAGAAATCAAAATTATTTATTTGATCTATATATATTTACATTATCATTTAATTATTGTGTTAAGTATTGCAAAATGTTTCCTATTTAATTTTAATATACGTAAGTATATTTAAGATAGCAAATAACAAAAATATACTTTTAAATTATTTGTCTATATAAAATACCAAGTCAACATTCAGAGGATAGTAGCAAGAAAATAAATATCAAACATATTCACTATAATCTGTCAAGAGTTGGAGAGAAAATGACTCTTCTGTGAAAGGGGGATTTAGCATTATGACTAATAATATTTTTGATGGGGTGGGGCACGTTTGAAGCTTTTCGAAAATGGTTTGCTTTTACTTTTAAGGTTTACACTAGGATATTTTTTTATCGGACGTGAAAAAAGTTGACTATGGAAAATTGTAATCTACCTTGAGTGTTCTGATACATCATTTAATTGTAATCACCTTACAGAAAATATATTTTTTTAATATTTAAAATATCTCAAGCTTTCTTAGAGACTGTTTGCTATAAAATAAAAATGACTTCTTCCTGCAGCCTTTAAAACAACCTTCAGCATTAGCAAGGCAGGAGATATAACTGAAATTAAGAATGATTTAGATTCCCCTTTAACCCCTTAAGGACCAAACTTCTGGAATAAAAGGGAATCATGACGTGTCAGACATGTCATGTGTCCTTAAGGGGTTAAGTATATAATTTTGTAGGGTAGAAGATAGTGGCAATAGTAAAGAATAGTGAGAAGGGACAATTGTGTCTCTATAATGATAGACAGACAGACAGACAGACAGATAGGCAGACAGGCAGATAGATAGATAGATAGATAGATAGATAGATAGACAGACAGACAGACAGACAGACAGACAGACAGACAGACAGATAGACAGACAGATAGATAGATAGATAGATAGATAGATAGATAGATAGATAGATAGATAGATAGATAGATAGATAGATAGATAGATAGATAGATAGATAGATAGATAGATAGATAGATAGATAGATGGGTAGATAGGTGAATGAGTGTGTATGTGTCTATAGAAGTAATAGTAGATGGAATGTATTTATTTAACAGTTCTCATATGGTGCCTTAAAAAATTCTTCAATTAATTAAAGGTTTGGTTATAGACAGAGGAATATGTAATTAGACATACTGGTACAGAAGAAGAGAGCTCTGCCTATGGGTATTTAATCTTACATTTGTGTCACTTTTCTACTAATTTTAATAGCATTTTTCTTTATATTTCCTACTTTAAAGAAAGAGAACTTTGACAGATTACCGACAAAGGCAAGATAAATCTACTTCCCTGAGTAAATGAAAGTAAAGGATAGGATTATCATAAATACATATTCAATACAGTACATGATTATAAATGATACCTTAAGAAAAATCTAGTCAATTAAAATATTTCGACACTAGACACAATTCATAGAAAACAAAGAATGCCATTTAGAAGATGAATATCAAAAATACCCTCCAGAATGTTGTTGCACACTATAGACAGGCATATATTTTTATTTTTATTAAAATTAGAATTTTTTTTTTTTTTTTTTTACATGTATCATTAAATAAAACATATTAATGTTGAGGCATGTTTTCTGATTGAATACATTAAAGGGAATGATTCCTTAGTAAGATAATGTAATACGTATTAGTAGAAAGTGATAATTCTTCTACAGCTCTAGTTGTATATTGGTTTTGTTTCTGCAAAACAAACCTTATGTATATGCACGTGTACCAATAATGGGCAATGGTGTTAAGAGTTACATTTGCAATGTAATAGGTAAACTGCACATTTTCATATCAATTTTGGTACGTATACTTTAGAAGGTAATTTTCGTTTTGAAGGAGTTGGTAACTGAAAACAAAAAAAATATTTTCCCGGGAATTTGAATGTAACCTGACTAAAATTCCTTCTTTCGTCAATCACTTAAATGCACATAAAACCCTTAAACTGCCAGAGCAATGCTGTGAATGCTTTCATAGTGTTTAGCTGGCAGGCGAATAGTCATGCTGCATTATACGGTAGAGAGACCTGTCGTTTGCATGTGAAAGAGCCTGCAGCCACCCTCCGATACACATCAATTTATCAGGCATTTTAACGCTGGTGGAAAGATGCAGCTGAATTATTGTCTCATTTTCAGCTTCACACCAGCTGTTCAAAGAACATAGAGGATGAATTATAGAGATGACACTTAACATTTTCAGACATGGGGCAGCAATGACCAATGTCACTTCCCTGTTTGTGCCACCAGCTCTGCCACTGCAGCAACCTCCCATTCTATTGGACGTTCTCGAGCAGATGATAATGCATTGTAACATCAATTCAATAATAGCAGCCTCGGGCAAGAGTGACACCTTCTTTCACTGAGGTGCCCCGAGGTAGATCAACCCTTTTCCACCAGGACGTATGTCCTCCCACCACCAGGTGCCTTACTCAATCATCTAGCCACCCAGCATGGTTTCCAACTGCATGGCTCCAGGCAAACCTTAGCCTCGTTTCACAGACACAACCAAAAGTTAAATACCAGGCTCTAAACATCAATTATTAGGCATAATCTAGCGGAACATATTCTCTTTTTTTTTTCTGGAAGCCCTGATGGGTCTGTGGAGAATTGTTTCTGTAAAGTGGGATATTAAACTGGTGGAGAGCTTTGCAGGAAGAGACAAACTCAATATGTTTCCTTAAGCTTTCATTTTATGAGGGTGAATGATTGCACTGCCCACAGTTTGAATGCTAGATATATAAGGACATTTTTGGTCTTTATTTGAAGCAGCGATTCCATATAATTAACTCTATAAATTCCATTTTATTTCTCTACGCACATGTAGTAACCCTTATCAAAAAAGGGTCAGTGATAAGGACCTACCCAAATAGGAGTACGCTCCTTCAGAAATACACAACCACGACAAATACGTTTTATAAAAAAATGTTTTATCCCAGAATTTTTAAAACACTAAATGAAGAGTATAGAAGATCATAAACCAACATAGATTGAGCTATACACAACTTAATGTACATGAAAATATGGTACACAAACAGGGTGCACATTTTTATACATTTTCTTTTATAATATTTCCTTTATTATCCCATCAGCTTACTTTAGTAAAGAGATATTTAATATAAAATATGCTATGTGGAACTGTTACAAATATCACTACGTTAATAAAAAAATATTCTTGTATTTCTTTGCAATGAAGTGAAACATAACAAGATTGGTAAAAAAAAATAGAAGTTATAATTAATTTATTTATTTATTTATTTAGGTAATAATGACTGTAGAATAAATTCAGATATTTTTTATCAATTTTATTTTAGTTTTAGACATTAGTATTTTTTTAGTCAAAAATATTGTAATTATTTTTTTTTTACTTCCATGGTATTGTTAATGTGTCTTAGCCATACGCTGCAAGCAATTGCACATAGTATATTCTGAGAGGTGTGAAATTGTTATTTAAAGTGGAAAAGCTGAAACCTGCACGAGCTGCATTCAAGCTTACAAATAGAAAGATTCTTTTGTCTATTTAGATAACAGAGATTTTCTCGTGAAATTTAGAGCCTGAAGCATAGGCATAGAACTCAACACTAAAAAGATAGCTCATTTCTAATATATATAGCTTTGCATCTTAAAGTTTAATTAATTTATGTTTCATCTAACACTATTTACAGACATTTACAAGACTTACAAGACTTTGTTTCATAAACTTACGCCAATGTCAAACAATATGGAAACTGTTCAATAGTTTAAATTCTTATTTAAAAACATATCCTTTAAAAGTACATCATAACAAAATAAAATAACTATAACATAGAGAATATGATCCAATAAGTTATCTTAAACCACAACATTTTCATATAATAGACATCTTTAAATTATTTATTACTGATCTATTCCAAACAGGATGCTCTAAAGAAAACCGAATTTGTAAAAATGACATCATTAGGCGTTAGCATCTTAACTCATTGAACCATATATTGCAAACAGTCTACTGATGTATTAATTCATAGTGCACCTTCCGTATGTGTACGGGCATTCTATGCTCCATATGCTTATAGAACTCTCATTCATTTAGAGGAAGAGGACCTAAACAATATTATCTAGAGTAGACTATGGGGGAATTATCAATAATATTTTTGAAACACCAACCTATTGTTCAGCAATATGCTGTGGGACACTTTATGTAATTGACATTTAACTTCTCTATATATTTTGGACTAAAGTTTATGTTTGAGTAAAACAAATTTCTCTGAAAACAAATGTATTTTTTCCCTTTCTTCAGTGATAAAATATTGGTACAAATAGTTACAAGGAGAGATGAGATAGTAATAATAAGAACATTAAGGGAATGGATTTATAGGAAACTGTTGGAAGAGCAGATTTAAACTACACCAGAAGGAGAGGTTAAAGGGGGCAGTAAACAAATGAATCATGTAGAGCTATAGCAGGATTAAAAGGAAATATACAGGCTTGGTTAATGTATCAATTAACGTCTAAGTCATCAGAACCAATACAGCTTAATGTAGTGTGTTGTGGTGTCTATAGTATGTTCCTGCAGCCTTAGCACTGTAAACACTACCTTTTTAGAGAAAAGGCAGGGTTTACATTGCTGGCTAGTTACACCTCTGGTGGCAGTCACTCGGATGGCCACTATATGTGCTTCCTGTCTTAGTGCTTCACAGTATACAGCAATATCCTCCAAATGCTTTCCTAAGGGAAAGCATTGGATTGGCCGAGATTAATAAAATTGGTGATCTCAGCCATGGAGGTGGGGCTATCTGCGGCGGGACTGTCGTGGAGTGGGAAAACGTTGTGGAGGTGAGTAAATTCACTTTTTTTTACTGAACAGATGGGGGGCCAGGGACCTAAACAGCCACACCAGCATTATAGCGTCCGGAAAAATGTTTGTATTCCTGATACTATGGTGTTCCTTTAATTAGGGGTTATACGGAAAGGTTAGAGCAGGATCATATGAAGCATTATTATGAAGTGATAGGGAGCAGTTAGGTCCAGGGTTGTAAAGAGCTCAAGGGGGAGGAGTTAGAAAGAAAGTGTGGGAGGGGTTATAAGAAACAGACAATAGAAGAGAGCAGTAAGGGGAGGAGCTATATGGAGCAGAAACGTGGAGGATATATAGAGCAGGAAAGTATCACATAGAGTAGTATTGGATATAAAAATGGGTAATGGTCAGGCCATACGGATCAGACAAAGAAGTCACCAATGCCAGGTTTACAACAGCTTATATAGAGTAATTTTGGCCATGTATTAGTTTAACTCGTCGATCGATTAGTTCATGTGTTTCTGAAGAAAAAAAGCATTGATCTATCTCCTTCATCTGATAATAAATCATCCGACCAATGATTAAATCAAGACTGACGTTCTCCTTAACAATTAAAGAAGTTTAAAGATAAGTGCAGTACAGAACAGTGAGACCCAGCATAACTGTGCAATGTGCAACTCGAGGAAACAAGAATATTATATAATTCAGAGTATAGGCTATGAAAGTTAAGGTTAGAAGGTAGAGATAAAGAAAACACTATTTATGGCTAATCAATATTAATGTTCCAAACTCTTAAACATTCTTAAACTATGCATTCCTCACACAGACATGGGAATATGGGTTTCTAGGTCTGTGTTTTGGAAGCCAATCAGATCAATTATTATTGGTTCAGGCAGAGAGATTGGTTGACAACTGACTAATAGACAGTAGCTTTCCTGATAACTAACTGGTATTAAATCTAGTACATCCCAAAAACAGGAGTAAACTAGAATTCAAAAAATAAATAAAGGAATTAATTCATTAAACCATTCTACACTAATGGTTTTCATTTTATTTTTTGGATTAATAACTTTTAATTCACAGAGTCTACATAGATAAAAAGATTACACTAAAACACATTCTTTGTCAAATGTATATTCGTAAGGACAGATATCATAAAAGATAATATTTCATGAAACAAAGTCACTATTAGGATTTTGCATGAGTACAATATTTTTTTTTTACAATATAAAATATAGTTCATCTCAACAAAAACACATTTTTTTTAATTGCTAGTGAGACAGTGATACATATTTCCCCTATAAATCTGTTAATAGAGATGCATTAATCTTAAGCAAACAGCCTGACAATATGTCCAACTGTAATGTGCTAAGAACCATTTCTAAAGCCTGTATCTTCCAGGCACTTATCACCTAACTAGTTATGACAAGCTAATTTCACTGCACAGCGCATATGGCTGACTTTAAATGGGTTACTTAAAGCATTGATGGATGAGCGAGAGAGTAACCTTGTTTGAAGAAGCGGCTGTGGGTAGGAGATCTAATTTTTGGCTGCTAATGAATTAGATTTAATTAGGGGGATCCCTGATCAGATTGAGAGGCTGACAGTTTGACCACAGCGAGCCTTTCTTTATGCAATTCTCTCTATTGTCCCCACAATCACAACACAAAATAATGAAGTTTTCCACCCCAAGAAAGTGTAGACAGGAATGTGCCTCAAATTTAACTCTTTCTCACACGGTATAACTCAATATTTGCAAGTTGCAAAATTCCAAATGCGCTCAGTGACTTGTCCACATAGATTGAAACCCATTTGTTTATTAGGTAGGTTTAAAAAGTATATTGGTATATTGAAAATTATTTTAAACTCAATTGTTTTGCAGCACAGTTATAAAACCAAGTAAGCAGTTGAGCAGTGGGCTTTATATTTAAAATATTATATATTTATATCATACTTCATATCTCTGATAATTTAGAAAGATTCATACATATTTGCATTGTTGAAATACATTTCATTAATTAATATTCTACACTAAGCATTCTCGGCTAAAATAAATTTATTTCCTAAAATGTAAAGAACAAAAATCTCAATGCATCTGATTTAAGCAATAATATATAATGTTGACATCATACTCAAAGCATCATCAAGAACTACCTATGTCACTGATATGGGTCATTATGCATTTTTCTGCCATGTTTTATAACATTGCAGTAAAGTTTAGAATACTGTATGTTTTATACTTCTAAAACAACTGATTCAGTTTTGAGTTTATCATCAATGAAATGTGTAAGCTGCCTGTCAGACCCTTGATACAAAAATTAGACTCAAGTTACATCTTTTTTCCTTGTACTCTAAAATGAAATAAATGTGACTGTACAAAAGTATGCCATCGAACAGTCAAATTCTCTATTTAATAGATCTTTTTTTTTTTCAAAACTTGAAAAAAGATCTATCAAAAGTTATTTTGGCATGGTTACTTATACGGCTGTCTTAAATCATCCTATTTCTCAGTGTTGGTAAACTTTCCTTGTCTTATTAGATATTTTCCTGCCTGAAATTAATGAACTTCAAGCGAGTTATAGTAAAAGCATTGTAACAAAAGGCTCCACTCGGTACGATCACAGTCATGGCACTAGGATGCATTTTACAATATTAGGGCAGTAAGAAGTAGATCTGCTTTGATAGTCTTGTTAGAAGAAAGCAAGTGCTGAGGTTCAAGGAGACGATCGCTAGAAAGAAATGGTAAAGATACTTGAGCTGTAATTAAACGATATACTCTAGCCGAACCATAAAAGTTGGTAATGTATAGCTTCTAAAATGTTACTATTGGCACTAACTTTTTATATCATTCTCTTTGGGTTGAGCTCTTTGGGTGTATCCATTAATGGATCCATTCCATCTGGCTCCTCATATTGACTGTTTATCTCCTAAATATTACAGAAATGGGTCCAACCTTGATGGACACCATTGTGGTATCAATGGGACTCTTCTAGACACACAAAATTGCCAACTTCCATTACTTAGAATTGCAGCCAAGTGGTTAACCAGCAATAGTCTTCTTCAATTTTAATCATTTGAAAAAGAACACAAAACTCCAGGGGACAGAGATTTTTGGAACTAAAACCAGTTATATTTTCTTATTCATTTTAAATGAATAGCTAGCGTGTTTTTGTTTTGGATGTAATTGTGTGTTTGGACGGCAGAACATTTCACACCGCCTGTTCATCTTAAAATCTAAATCCTAATGGCCCACAGACCACATATAATAATACTACTGGCCAAAATATTTGCAATTAACGTTTCTAAAGCAGTCAAGTTTTTCTGCCAGTAAAATGAGCAATTCATAACATGTTATATATAAAATATTAAACTAAAAAAAAGCCATTTCTAAGGAAAACAAAAAAGCTTTTGCATTGCATTTACACAGTTATAAAAATGAATGCTATAGACTCTATATGTACTATGGGACAGAACTGTATTCCGAAATAACCATCCAAAATTCTCATGTCTAATGCCAACAGCATCATGGTCCTGTTCAATGATTCATAGCACCCTCTATAACAGGGCGTTCAAAAAAGATACACCCCTCCATATCCCATTTATCCATAACAAGTCTGTTAGAAATCACAGTAATTAACTTCAACACTTGCTGAATATCTAAATGCTGGCTCAGCCTGGTTATCAACACTTTTTGTTTACATATATTCACGAGAAACTAGAATTAAAACAACATTTTTTAAAAATATGCAAAATAAAATGCAGCCAAACATCATCAACATTATAAATATAACACTGTGAATTAAGTAGCAGGATCAGAGCTGGTCCTGCTTTGCTACTAAATATCACACTTGTAATACTAATCTACCTAGAAGGGCCACTATTGGGGTCTCTGTTTTGAAAATTCTAGTGACTGTGGCATCAACAAGCAGTGCGTGATGATCAAGAGATGCGTTCAGGATCAAAAGTTCTCCCCATACTACAATGCAAGTGTAAGCATCTTAGACATGGGATCAAGGAAAGTTTAACTATAAGGTGACCATAGGCAGCAGAATAGGGCCCATGGGGTTAGATAGGAAACTTAGAATCACAAATTTGCTTGAACCCATTCATCATCCCTATGTGAAGAATGAAGATGGGCCCAAACTGGTAATCTTCATAGGGCCCTGTGTGATTTTAATTCTTCTCTGCATGGGATCCCAAAATTGTAATCATAGTAATAGAGTATGCTGACAAAGTTCGTTAGGGTCATTTTATTCACACAATCAACAGTTGTATTCTATGACTGTATTATTATAACATCATACATCATCAATACTCTTCTGTTCTCTGTATATTATTGTGACCATATCGTTAATTTAAATGTCAAGAGGTGTTCAGAAATAAAGGAATCATTACAATTGAAATAAAGGGAAACTTCACAAATACTAAATAATTAAAGAAATTAAAAAAAATACTATGCATTTTTTAATAATAGTTTTTAATAATTGCAGAAATAAAAACATACTATGCAGTTTTTACAAGCTGTTCAGCAGATATACCCCGAATAAAAACATACATGCATCTAATAATGCATTTTCAAATAGGGGGTATATCTAAAAATAGCTTGTAAAATCTATTCCATCCCTGATTTTCTGTGGCGGTCCAATCACAGACTTCCTAATGCAGCTCAATAAGACATCTTTGCAATACATGTGCCCTGAGTAACTGCCTGCCTCTTGAGATTAGCTCCACTGAGATAAACAAAGCATTAGCTCCACTGAGATAAACAAACCAGGAAGTAACAGGACCAGTAGTCTGATTGACAGCCAGGGGAGGTGTGAGAAGGTTAATTTATAAATCTACCAATTTTAGATTAAAATCTGCACTTTTGTAAATTGTAAAAGATGATACGCTCTTCAAGCCAAAGTTCTTTGTGGCTCTGTATTGTCACCTTAATTGATATATTGTATAGAGTGAAGATGGGCATTGATATTTTACTAAACATGACCACTAGGGGAGTTTACTTACTAAGCAGGTACTGGTAACTGATTTATAACACATAAATCAAACTAGCCAAGTATTGAGCTTGGCTGTGTGTGTTTTTATTCTACTATTTTTGTGATGTAAAACACAATAGCTAACTGTTCCAATCTTACTGTTTGCAGTACAACATCAGTAAATATGCCCCATCATCTACTTCAATATCCTTATCCTGCTAAAGAAATACACAAACACAGCCAGGACAAGATTTAATAAAGGAAGCAGGTTGCCAGGCGTCAAATAAACTTCCACTTCATTTCAAAGTCAGGCATGTCATAAATCTTTTTTTTTCCAGTTTATTACTTTTTTACATATTACATACACATAGACAACAATGTAAAATCTATTGGCAAACAATAAAATAATGAAACCACCGCACGCCACAAACACACAGAGACAAGGCATAATGCACAATATTTGTGTAGAGAATGCTATCTCACATCTGATATTTATCTAATATATATACTGTTAAGTTTGGCGGGGGAGAGGGGGAAGGGACTGGTTTCATGGTTTATCACCCCTACGAGAACAGGGAATTGAAAGTGAATTAGGCTGAATTACAAAATGTTGTAAGTTAATTCTGTTTCTAGCAATTTTGCTTTAAGTTTTAAATTCAGTTTGAATACACTTTGAATTCCCAGCAATTCTCAATTTAGTGAATAGCCCTATTGGTAGTACTGTACTCTTTTATTTAAAAAAAACTACTATAATTGGAGCGATGGATATGGATGAATGAATGACTGTAAGCTCGTTTGAGCAGTGTCCTCTTCAACCTACCATTCCTATAAGTTTTCTTGTAATTGTCCTACAATCATAATATTGTAAAGCGCTACGGAATCTGTTAGCGCTATATAGATGGCGATAATAATAATAATAATAATAATGAAATAAATTGAGGAAGGCATGTTAAAGGAGTAAGAGTAAATGGAGGTACAACTGGTATATCAGGAGTCAAATCCTGGCCCCTGGTAACGGACCACGATTCCACCAAGTGTGACCATAATCAGAAAAACACTAAATTATGCTATTGACAAGGAGCTGGATGCATTGCAGTGCTTTCACTGTCAGTGTAATTAATAAATATATTTAACAATATATAGTATAATAAAAAAAAAAAAAAATAAGAAGAATATATATAAAATGCTCTTTATAATTGTCCTCGTTTGGCATCACAAAGCTGTTGGGGAATCCATCCTTTTAAAAGAAAGATGCAGACCCAGAAGCTAAAGTTTCCTGTCATTAATTTATTATCCTGACACCTTTTTCGGCTTCCAAGCTTCTTATTTTGAAAGAACCTAATCTTGTGTGAATAGAGAATGGCAGAGACCTGCAGGCTGCAATTACAGGATAATTAGACCAATGCTCCACCTAATGATGGATACCAGCCCTCAACCTAAAGTGGATCTTGTCACACACTAATAGGGGGACAGGATTCTCCACTTGAGACTGAAGGATTGTTATATTATCTGGAGCTAATCTTGTTAAAGTGCCTATGGTGGAGTGATGAAAGGGCTGTGCTTATTTCTGTTTGGAATGGTAAGGTTACATTTAACTGAGAATGACTGAGAAAGACTCCAAAGGCTAGTTTATAACCTGGAGATATTACAGAAGGGTGAGTTATATTATAGAGCAGGAGTGTCCAAACCTTTTTTCGAAAAGGGCCAGATTTGATTAAGTGAGCATGCGTGAGGGCCGACCATTTTGCCTGACATTCTTTGAACCATTAAAATTAAATACAAATTAACCGTTTTATGCAAAGTTTATTGCAAACAGCATACTTTTCATTTCATCTCTTTATTCTGTCTCTCTTTATTCTTTCCCTTCTCTCTTTCATTCTGTCTCTTTTTATTATGTCCCTTCTCTCTTTCATTCTGTCTCCCTTTATTATGTCCCTTCTCTCTTTCATTCTGTCTCCCTTTGTTATGCCCCTTCTCTCTTTCATTCTGTCTCTCTTTATTATGTCTCTGTCTCTCTTCCATTCTGTCTCTCTTCATTCTGTCTATCTTCATTCTGTCTCCCTTCGTTCTGTCTCTCTTCATTCTGTCCCTCTCCATTCTGTCCCACCAGGGAGAAGGAACCAAATCCCACGACGTTGACGTCCAAGATATCCCGCGACGTCCAAGAGATCGCGAGAACACAGACTGAGGACAAGCAGTGACTGCACGTCTGTCTGTGTTCTCGCGATCTCTTGGCCCCCAGTGAAACCGCGCGCACTGCTCAGGACCGTGGCGTTCAAAGATCCAGGGACCCTGGGCAGCGCTCGGGGCTTCACTGGGGGCCACAACAGATAGATTAGCCAAACTACCTGTGGGGCCATATTAAACCGGAACGTGGGCCACAATTGGCCCATGGGCAAGACTTTGGACATGACTGTTATAGAGCTATATAGAATAGTAGGGGGGTAGGTGGTTGCATTTATATAACAATAACATTGTACTTTAGGAGTATAGGATAGATCCCATTGTACAGCGCTATGGAATTTGCTGGCGCTATATAAATAATAAAATAATAATAATAATGATGATATGGTACAATTAGTAATCATGTAATCTGCATTTGTAGGTAGTTAGATTAATAAGACAGTGTCAAACAGCCACTCAATTATACCTAAGTAATCAATTTTCCCTATATGAAAAAAGAGAAAGGGAAGAGCTTTCCTTTGATTTAAATATCTTTTTCACATTAATCTATATTCAATACAACATACCTGCAATGACAAAGCAAGAAACAGATTTTTGCAATAAAAAATTATTTTTAAACTTTTGCTGTGATGGTTGAACTTTGGCTCAGATTCATCCCAATTCTCTGCATGATCTTTGAGATGTTTCTACACTTTAATTGGAGTCCATCTGAGGCAAATGCAATTTATTGGACATGATTTGGGAAGGCGCACTGCAGTCTATATAAGGTCTTACAGCTGAAAATGCATATCATAAGCAAGCAACAAACAAGCCATGAGGTCAATGGAACTGCTCGCAGAGATCAGATACATGATTGTGTTGAGGCACAGATTTGAAGAAGGCTACAAAGAAATGTCAGCTGCATTGAAGGTTCACAAGAGTGCAGTGGCCTCAATAATTCTCAAATGGAACACATTTGGAACAACCAGGACTCTTCCTGAGCTGGCTTCTCAGCCAAACTGAGCAATCAGAGGAGAAAGGCCCTGGTAAGAAAGCTGATCAAGACCTAATGGTCTGTATAGGTGAGTTCAACAGATCATGTGTGAGGATGGGAGAAACTTGTGGAAGGACAATCATCACTGCAACACTCCACCAATCTGGCCTTACTTCACTGTAAGACACATGAAAGTCTGCTTGGGGAAATCAAACAGCTACTAGATGCATACTTGCAGAAACAGAATATTCAAGGATATAATCTTTTAATGTAGGGTAATAACTGCTTGATCCAAGGATAAATCTGACTGCCATTCTGGGGTCAAGAAGGAATTTTTTTCCTAGCTTGTTGCAAAATTGGAAGTGCTTCAAACTGGGTTTTTTTTTTTTTTTTGCCTTCTTTTGGATCAACAGCAAAAAACAAATGTGAGGAAGGCTGAACCTGATGGACGCATGTCTCTTTTCAGCTGTAACTATGTAACTATGTAATGCCTAGGATGGATGGATGGATGGATGGATGGATGGATGGATAGATGGGTCGATGGATGGAACAAATATGAAGCCGCGAAAGGCGTTTAAAATTTATGAGTTCAAATAAGGATAACAATCAGAGAACCTCAAATGAGTGACATGCTGGAAAGAAGAGATGTATTTTTTTCATGGTCATCATCACTAATAACATTACTTGCTAAATATATTTCAATTTTCCCAAGCATCTATAGTTTATTGGTTATAATATTGCTTGACAAAAAGGCAGCTTATACTGCAACTATATATCACTAAAAAAGTATGGTGGCACAATAGGTTTAAAAACATACAGCTCAACTGTGAGCCAAAAGGTACATGGCATACACACAGTATGTTCCATGTAGCATACAGATGCCTGCTGATTTCACTAGCTTCCACGGTTTTATACTTGAGACCAACACCACTTTCTTTGTAACAGAACACTTTCATAAATCTCTCCTTAGACTTGTGCAAGGCCCTGATACATCCCACAGGGCAGAAATGCATGTATACAGCCCTGCAGCAGACATTTTCCATGAGTATTTAAGTGAAAGGGAACATCTGGTCATTTTAATAAGTTTTGGAGCTGAGCTAGCGCTTTAACTGCACAGATCAATTCGTTATGAACAGTGCAAGAAAATGACTTTGTAGCTAATTGCCTGATAAGCTTTCCTGCTTTGCTGAGCGGTGTTTACATTTGTTCTGTTGATATCATCCTCCTACTTTTAGGATTCACTTTCTGGAGTCTCTGCAAAATTTGCTAAAATGCTAATTAAATGGAAGAACTCCTTTAGGAAAAAAAAACAACAGAAAATATGTCAATGGTTCCCTCCCTTTACGTATTCAGCTGACCTGAAAAATGCAAGTCTTAAGGCATTACAGTGCAGTGATTGCTTTTTGATGGCTAAGTCAGCGCCCTAAACTATCAAAATAAATAAACATATTATATTACTGATCAAGGCAAACATTTTGGAGTCCTTAATAAATATCTATTACAAATGATGTACTTGTATCATCAATAATAATGTACTAGTACAGGACATTCTTATTCTGTCACTGGCTGTATAGTTTCAAATAATGTATAAGATACACTTACCAGAAATAATTCCTCCCCTCTTAAATGGTTACCTCGTTAAAGCTAAGTGGGTACACATAAAGTCACCAGACCCCTAATGCCACATGCAGCATCTCACAATTTCCGCTAAGCAACAACACTAGTAATTGTCAGATGCCATAAGATTTGGTACGGTGGGGTGCTTGTCCATAGATTTTCACCTCAGAAAGCATGAAGGAATATAATTAAACACACACAATTAAAATGTTAACATAGGATCCAATTTTTATGTTTACATTTGCTTCTTATTTTATAATTACATAGTTAAATGTCATTTACTACATAAAGTGTCCTTTGTAATGCACTTTATTGCAAAGGACAGAGCCAAAGATGCTATATTGCCTCTCCTAGTCTGTCAATAATGATATTTTCAAAATGAAATCTTTCTTTCGTGAAATCAGTGCTAGTTCTTTTTTTTTTTACCTCAGTTTTCTCAGTCTTGCAGTGTTTTCTTAAGGCAAGAGTAAATCTAGAGTTTAACCTTGTGACACAAGGGGTGATCATTGATATGTTTAATAGCTCATCATGGTCGCAAAATATGTGTTTCATTTTTTGTTTTTGTTTTTTGTTTTGTTGTGTAGTATTAAAGGGCACTCTAAGCATCATGCGCACTACAGTGTGGTTATAGTGCCAGATGTCTACTAAGCTGTTCCACAGTAAGGAGTTAGACAGTTTTCAAATGGTTTGGCACTTACCTAGGTCCTCTGGGCCTTCTAGTCATCAGTAATGTTACTGAAACGTTCCTCTTTTTCTATCAATGGGGAGCTACTGATTGGTTTAGAGCATCAGTTGACCACTCTAGCCAATAAGTGGTGCCTCTGCCAGGCCACAATCCGCGCTTACTGTAGCTGAGATTCAGAAGCTGATTGCCACTTTGGATATTGGTGCTGGAGGCAACTTTTGGGTTTAAACTGTGCAAGAATGGTTTAACCCCTTACGGTAAGAGTGTGCCCAGAGGCATCTTGGCACCATAACAACTTCATTTATATGAATTTGTTATGGTGATCAGAGTGTCCCTTTAATAAATTGTCTGAAAGCATCAACAGACACTTTCAACCCATGAATTAAGTCCTAATAAGAACAAAGTTGATCATGCTAAAGCAGAAGAGGAACTTAAGAAGATCTCGGAAAAGCAGAAGGGTGGTGGGTGCCTAAAGGACCTAGATAATTGTCAAACCACTCAAAAACCATTTGACTCTTAACAGTAGGATGGTGCCTGGGGATGATTCTTAGAGTGCCCTTTAATGATTCTTAGAGTGCCCATCTACCATTTTTTTTACCTCAATGAAACCTCAATGAAACACTGATTATCAAATAACCAGTTCAACTGACAATTAGGATGATATAACCTTTTAAAACCTTGGGTTGCAGGGTGTATTCACATCAGGGTTAACTCAGCCTCTTTACTCACTGATATAAATAAAATGGAGTACTATTAAAGTGAGTAATGACAACTATATCTACAGCACATAAAAATATTTTAAATTCCTTGTAAACACATCTGAGGTTTCAAGAATTCAGTGTGAATTTACAATTTTATAAGCAAAGTAACCAAACTGGAAAAATCCAAAGTCAGTTATGTTTCCAATTTGACCTAGAATTTAAAATTCGTTTTGAATTCCCAACAATTTATACTTCAGTAAATAACTCTGCATGACATTTATATTTATAATGAAATCTGCATTTTGTGTCAGATGTTTGTTTAATGCTCACTTCTTCTGACTGGCCAAAACGTAAAAAATTGAAGTATTTTCAACATGTTTTTGTCACATTTTTCCCAATGAAGTTAATCCATCCCATAAACATCTGTGCAGCTCGCACAGCAACCATACACGTGCCAAGATATGTCTACAAATCTATTCTGGCGAATATCGAAAACAGCATAGGAACACACAAGTAAACAGAGGCGGAGGAAGACGAGATGGCTGTGTTCTTCAACTGAGTCTTCACGAACTGGATTGCATATTACACAATGCATACATGTGCACAGGCCATTGTTACATTTAATATAGAACCTCTTTTAGTGATTTCTCTAGTCCTTGCTTTATGATAACCCTTTAGATCTCACATTTGCAGTTCTGTACTGTGCCATACTAAATTAACATAAATGTTATGGACAAGCGTTTTACATTCACAAAATGCTTTTGTTTGGGCTATAGGGAAGGCATTTAAGCCATTTAAGCCATTTTGAAGGCAACCTTTGGCCCTCTAGATGTTGTGGACTACATCACCCATAATGCCGTTACAGCAACAATGCTGGCAAAGCATCAGGGGAGATGTAGTCCACAACATCGGGAGTTCCAAAGATTGCCTGCCCCCGGTTTAGGGTATTAAAAAAAGAGAGAGATGCTGCTTTGATATTAGTGCAGCAAGAGAAGTGAAAAGTTTTGAGCTCTCTTTGTTAGTTTAAAAAATATCAAATGATCTGTACCACTGCCATCACGGATCTATATCTACTGCTTCCCTTAGTTTAGAAAGTGCTGAATAATGCTAGCAATACTGACCGGCCTATAAGACAGACATCTCAGGATTCATGTTTTTCTAAAAAATTAAACCCAAATCTCATTTCAATGCACGTTATTATTGATGAATAAATAAGTCAACTACTCCTTTAAATTAAAAAAGAAACATGTTGATATCCCTTTAAATGTCAGTAATTAATCTTTTTTCAGTCAAGTCAGACACAGAGCATTTATCGCATTTATAGCAGGTATATGCTATTCTAAAAACATGGAGTAGAAATAGGAAACATTTAAAAATAAAGGTACACTGTTCTGTTTATGCACAATCACACTCTTCTATTATACATTCTTGTATGCCTTTCCACCATTCTTAAGTCAAATGCACATACCTTACAGTGTAAAGCTTAGATACAATCTATCCAATGGTATGATATAGCTGCCCAATGTTCTTTGCATAATATATCTATGCTGCTGTATAATGAATTACACTAATGGATTACAACTGTTTTGAAACAGGATTGTTCAAGACAATGATATCTTAAGGATTACCTTCGATTCAGTCAAGTATTACACCTCCTTATCAGGGAGGATAACTACTTGGCGTCTGAATGGCGTATATAAATATTTAGTTTTGTTCACTGCTCATCAAAGCAATGTGGGAGGTAGGAAGAAGGGACGAAGGATCACTAAAAGTTCTAGCCTGGCACATTACTTATTAAAAAATAACATTGTTTTTACTCAGCCTTGCATTTAAAGGGCACCTGCCATGACAAAAATGACACAGATTCACTTTAGAGAGTGGCAAACTTTCAGCTTTTTTTCTAGAATATCTTTCTATCTATCTATCTATCTATCTACCCATCTATCTATCTATCTATCTTGAGAGAGTGGCAAACTTTCAGCTTTTTTTCTAGAATATCTATCTATCTACCCATCTATCTATCTATCTATCTGTCTATCTATCTATCTATCTATCTCTATAACATGCAAATTTAGACTACTATGTCAAGCTGACTCCTTGTGCATTGCATTGTGGGATTGTTTGAATACATTGTGGGTGTTTGAAGATGAGCTGTGCTCAGCAAACGTAATATAATTAAAATATAACATAATCTTATTGCTAGCAATATGGCCCTAGTTCAATATATTGATTCGATTTGATTTATTTGATTAATAAGATTGCTGGTGACTTGTATCTAAACATGTTTTTGTTTTCACATACAAGCATTGTTTGCAACAAAATATTGTGGTATGCAGAGATGGACTGGCAAAGGTGCATGGAACCAGTGACTAAAGACAGTCAAAAAGACAAGTACCGAAATCAGGGCCGGCGCTTCCTAAAAGCGACTTAGGTAGTTGCCTAGGGTGCCAATTAGGGCGAACCTGCCTGGGGGGGCGCAAGAAAAGAGTGATCGCAGGAGGGAAGCGCACAGCGTCTAAGGGACGAGAGGGGAGAGCACTAAGGGACGAGAGGGGAGAGCACTAAGGGACAAGAGGGGAGAGCACTAAGGGAAAAGGGGGCGGGGAGATCACTAAGGGACAGTGGGGCAGGGGAGAGCACTAAGGGACAGGAGGGGAGAGCGCTAAGAGACAGAGGGGTAGAGCAGTAAGGACAAGAGGGGAGAGAGGCTGAGGAAGGGGGGAAAGAGAAGCACAAAGGGGCTGGTAGTACACAGCCCCTATCCTGCCCCACAAACTCTCTCTTTCACACTACACACACAATGCTTCCCTATACATACATAGAAAAACACACAGAGAAACGTACAGTGCATCCATTACATACACACACACACACACTAAAGGGACACTATAGTCCCCAGAGCCACTGCAGCTTAATGTAGTGGTTATGGTGTCTATAGCCTGTCTCTGCAGGCTTTTTAATGAAAACACACACTGTGTGCAGCACTGGCGTTAGTTCATATGGCAGAGCATATGGGTGGGGCATTGTGATGTCACATGGGGGCGGCAAATATCCTAGCACCGGCCTGACCAAAATTGTTGGCCAGTATTGTGAAAAAAAAAATTGGATTTCAATGATCCGAGTATGTGTGTGTTTGAAAATAGCTATTGTATCCATACCTACTGCAGTCTGTCGCTCTTGTGTATAATGTCCGCACACCACATTTCTCTATTGTGAAACACAATTCCAGCTTTCCTATACACGCCAGAGGATTTCCATTAAAACGTTGTACATTGCAGTGGACATAGGTATTCTTTATTTTAATTTTATTTTTTTTTGTTACTTCAGATATGCAGAGTATTTGGTAGAACATGTTACTGTTGCTGGTGTACTTGGTTGGAAAAACCTGTTATTTGTGTGCTTACTAGGAAAACTGTTAATAAACATATGTATGACATAATAAAAATTACAACACTACTCTCTGCACAGAGTATTTTCTGACTTTTATTTGTTTCTTGGCTAACAGTCAAAAATACGGAGCTTCTTTAAGGTTGTCTGTAGAGTAGAAACACAATGCCGGGGATTGAAAAGAAAAGAGATCGACTACAGCCACTAAATAAACAGTCGATACAGCATTGTGTGTGCAGTAACAGCTGTACACACATGCAGTATGCAAACCCCTTTTCTTGCAGCAATAGAGTGCAGGAAAATATATTGTCATTAAGCACCAGGAATAAATAAAGACTATTCAGTGTTAATCTGAGCAGCCATCAGTTTACATCACTATAGTACGTTTTGCTGCGCTACATTTTTTGAACTGAGTATAATGTGTAAATAGCCAGGGTTTACAAAGCACCGAGATGTGTATATCTTTTATTCTAACTGCTGGTGTTGACATGTTTGGGAGGAAATTTAAATCATAGAAGCCTTAGGGAGAACAGCAGCAAAAAATGTCCTAGCATTGTCCTGACAACATTAGGAGGCCAGCGAAATGCCAAACTGTCAAAGAACTGCTACTTGGAGCAAAAAAATCTGCACTCTGCAGGCCTCCAAGATTTGGGGTACATAACGGTCTTCCACAGATATTACTGAGCAAATCTGTGAAACATACTGTGCCGACATGCCCTGCTGGGGTTTGTAACCTTATCATAGGCACGTAAAGACATAATAGGGCGGTCATTTTTACAATTACATACTTACCAACAGTGTTATTTTGGCGGCAAATTTCAATTTAGTTTTAGTCATAGTGTTTTAACTAAGAAGCCATTTTATATTTAGTCGTGTTTTAGTCATCTGAATTGTTTTAGTTTCAGTCTAGTTTTAGTCGACTAAATCTCCAGCAGATTTTAGTCAACTAAATCTTTAGTAGATTTTAGTTGACAAGACTAAAAACTAATGGGTTTTGTTAAAGCCTCTATCTTTCTCTTTGAGTCATCCCAGCCCCTCTAGGTGTCTCTCTCCCAATCCCTGGTCTGTCTCTTTTGACTTTTCCATTTTAGTTTTAGTCGTATTTTAGTCGTATTTAGTCATCTGAATTATTTTAGTTTTAGTCTAGTTTTAGTTAACTAAATCCCAAAAATTTTAGTAGACTAAAATTTCACTAAAATTGTTAGTTGACAAAATTAACACTGCTTACCAAGCAAACATACATAACAGAATTCACTTTTGTGAAATAATAAAAATAGATCCTGTAAGTAGCATTCTATGTGCCACTCAATCAATATTTATTTTAAAATAGTCTATTAAGTTTAGGCTTTTCTTTGCTTAGATTCTGTAATTTGTCACAGAAATATCTATTTCAGAAAAAAATTCCAAATTTAGACTGACCTTAAAAAAAAAATAAGACCAACAGAAACACTTTTTCTGGCAGAAAATGTGATAGAAAGATTGTTAAATCAGTTGTATCGCTGAAGGGAGAAATAGAAACCATGAACAATTTATTTTTTTTATAAATTACGCCAACAAAAGTACAAAAAAGGGGGGTGGGGATTGCCTGTGACATGTTGATTCTAGATTGTAAGCTCCTTTGATCAGGGTCTTCATCAACCTATTGTTTCTGTAACATTTTGTATTGATAAATGTATAAATGTTAAATTTCCCCCTTTATAATTTTTTCAATCGCTGCGGAATATGTTGGCACAATATAAATGACAATGATAATAAAATCTCTCTCTCTGTTCTCTTGCTAGCCCAGACTGGCTCTCCCTGCAAACGTACAATTGGACTTGTTCATGCTTTTATCTTTTTTTAATAAGAATGGGGGTACTTAGTATCTACAACTACCTGGCACATAGGCATTTTTAATGGATAACGTGCATATTTACCTCACATACCTGTCCCTTGCTCTCTTCTAAAGGGCAGCACTCTACTCTCTCCTCCAGCTCTGCTTCACTCCCACCTTGTTTTATTGCTATCTCCTGCCCTATTGTGTTTTACACACCACCTCCTTTAGACTGTAAGCTCGTTTGAGCAGGGTCCTCTTCAACCTATCGTTCCTGTAAGTTTTCTTGTAATTGTCCAATTTATAGCTAAATCCCCCCTCCTATAATATTGTAAAGCGCTACGGAATCTGTTGGCGCTATATAAATGGCGATAATAATAATAATAATTATAATATTGAAACAGGATTTTTAATAAACACATTATACATGTCATTGAGTGTATGTGATATTTGTAACACCCTACAGCAACATGTAGAATGGACAATAAACTAAGGTGACAACAATTTGTTAAAGTTATAATAATGATGAAAACAATCAAAATGCAAGTGACCTCTGATTTGATATTAAAGACTAGTGTCTGCCTTCCCAAAACACTTACACTTTTTGAAAAAAAAACAAATATCTCCCTCGTTGACAGGAGCATGTAACACCTCTTTCTGTAACAAGTTCTAAATCACCCTTTTTAATGCAGCAAACACGTGTGTGTTTTTTCCTAATCTGTTTTGTTTCTTTTACTAAGAGGAACATGAGATCTCACAGGTCGGATTACTGCTGGTGATTGTGCCCCATAGACCACCTTGACAGATATTTAGGAAAAATAGTCTTGTAGGGTGACAGAACCCTCATCCATCACTCCCTCAAAGAGCCTGGAAGTCACAGACAGGCTCGTTTTACAACCTGTTGGATTTTTCCAAGTGACCAGATCTATGCAAAAGTGTTAACCCCAAGTGCCCCTGACATTGAGACTGCAAAAAGGGATGGATCCCCTTCTTTTTATTTCTCTCCACCCCTCACACAACCTCTCCACCCCCTCCCCTTTCTTACTTTCAACAGCTATCCCTTGACGCCCCCTCACTATCACTCCTTCTCAAAAGCTAAAAATGATACACTCCATTGTAAACTGTCTGACATGCTAAATCACACAACTCACCATGTAAAGGTTCCACCAGACCAGTCGGCATAATCAGAGAAGCAAAAACATAAGCTGCTAATCTTTCGCTCAAGTTACCAAATTTATTTGTTTACTGTATCATGGACTGATATAGAATGTCTTTTTCCCCCCTCGGATCCTTGTCTCGTGTCAGACTGACAATGTCGCTAACCCCCTGTCTATTATCTTGTTCGTAACTGAAAAACGAAAAATAAAGATTGTCAAAAAATATGGATGCATAAAACATTTAGGGTTGCTATAGACAGGAAAGGGATATAGTGAGAACCTCCATACAGCCGGAATAGTAGAAAACTAGATACAGTTTTAGATTAAATTAGGAAATGGCTAAAACGCATAGCTAGCATTAACCCCTTAAGGACCAAACTTCTGGAACAAAAGGGAATCATGACATGTCACACATGTCATGTGTCCTTAAGGGGTTAAAAATATTACCGGGGCAATTTGAGTTTGAAACAAGAACCCATGCAAAATATGAGGTTAATTACTAATTGTTGTGTATTAGGAAATGATTACTATAGTAGGAGATACCTTTAAGTGTGCCAACTAGTGCAGCCTCAAATTGGAAGCATTTTAAAAGGGATACCAACCATCCTTAACCCCTTAAGGACCAAACTTCTGGAATAAAAGGGAATCATGACATGTCACACATGTCATGTGTCCTTAAGAGGTTAATATGCTCTTATGCAGAGCCAGCAAATATATTCAAATATATTAAATATTAAATATATATTATATTAAATATATTAATATATTAATATTAGACCGACACAATGATATACAGAGCAGTTGATAAAAAATAGTCATATGGAACATTTATACAAATGAACGAGTGAGGAGGAGAAAGATGTAAAAAAGAATAGGGGAGAGAATGAAAACAAAAAGAAACAATGATATAAAGAGAGATAAAAGATGCAAAAAGAAGCAAAATCGTTCTTCATATTTTATGATATAAAATGTTGACAAACTTTCTGTGCTCATATATGATCATTTAAAATAAATTTCATATGACCAAGTTCTAGAATATTATTGAATATTCTATTAGACACTGCAGCTGTGTTGCAGACAGACACACACTGCATTTAGAGAACATTTTTTTCTCTATAATTGCTTATATACCTTAGTTTATCCAATGCAAAATTCTTTTCTACATACTTAAAATTATTTTATGAGAGTCCGCCTCTGCTGTACCTCAATTTCTGACTTGAATGTGTCCCAAACGTGTTTTAATGTTTAATGAAATATGACAGATTCCGCAAGATATTTAGACGCAGGACATTAATGAAGTTTATGTTGACAACATTACAATCTTCTCTGAGTGTTCACACACTCAAACAATATCCTAGGCAAGACGCTGGCAGCGTTAATGACGTTATGTAAAATTATAAAGGCAAATCGGATTTTCCATAACGCTCAAACGCCCCTGAAATAGCAGACAATAAACTAGCAGACTGCAAATTAGATTAGCTCGAAATATCAGAGCGGTTCCTGTATAAAATCCATAATTGCTTTTAATGTCTTTGGTCCTAGGAGACACAATTGTAAAGATCATCGTGGAGGCAAATATGAGAAGCTATTGACAGAGAGAAGGAAATCAACAGGGTAACCAAATAAACAGCAATGCCCTCATTAAATATTCAGCCCATGAAATTTGACTATGGCCCTGTCGTTCGCCCTACTCCATGCTTCTTCCTGCTGCAAAGCGTAGAATATTCGCTGATAGATAGGACTGACACGACTCCCTGAGGCTTTTCTAAGCCTGAGATGACAGTGAGAGACGAGAGGGGAAGCAGGAGGAAGGGGGGAGAGAAGTAGGGAAAAAGAAGATAGAGAATGAACGAGTGAGGAGGAGAAAGATGTAAAAAAGAAGAAGGGAGAGAATGAAAACAAAAGAAACAATGATAGAAAAAGAGATAAAAGGAAGATAGAAATATGATTGAAGGCATAAAGAGGGGGAGTGAGAGGACCGGTGAGGAGGGAGAGACAAGCAGCTGCAAGAGATACACATAGCATATGTGGCACTTGCATTCATTATCCATACTCCAAAATGTGTTGCAGCTTTTTCCCAGCAGGCAAATGAATGCTTCAGGATTTTACTGTGATACTCTGCAAGGTGGAATGTGAAATGGATGTCAGTAAGAGTAGCAACATGGAGAAACGGGAGGGATATGTATAGACACAGGTTACATGGATCAACGTGGAGTTAGATTGAGTTAAGTATTAGAGAACAAGGTTCGGTACGGAGCAACAGGATTAGAAAAAGACGAAAGACTATAGAGAGAAATAGGAAGTCACACGGTGTGGTATGGGAGCAGTAAGAGCGAATTAATGCATGAAATGACCAAATATGAGGACTCATTGGAAGAAGCTGTATGGAGCAATAGGATGAGTTACAGAGGTGCAACACACGGAGTAACTGGAATTTTTATAGAGTTATATGGTGCATTAGGAATTATTATTAAATAATATTTTATGATGCAAGAAGAGGAATTAAGGGAAGATTGTTTATGGGACAAGAAAATATGTCATATTTAAAAGATATACAAAATAGCAATGTGGAGCAGGAGGATGTGCGATGGAGAAAGATTTGGAAAACGTGCAGTTTGTAGAAATTGGATGGGTTGAATTTGTTTTGTTTTTATTGTACCAAGACTGCTAGGAAAAGCCAGCAATAGAAGGGAAGAGTATATATTTCACCGATCTTGCAAAATGTTATTAAAAATAATATACCAGCTACATGTCAGTTATATCACGCAATTGATGAGGATTGTAGGAGAACAACATAAATATGGAGAAATAGAAGAAAACACACACACACACAGTAGCATCACTTACATGAATTCCATGAAAGTCAGTGTCCACTAGAGAAGATGCTCTACCACCGACTATAAGCTATGGAGAAATACTGGCATCTATGGCAGTAGTGTCCACTAAGTTGGAATGCCAGAGGTTAGTTATATTAGAGCTGAAAGGATGGGAGACAGCATTATACAAATGGTGCATATTGTCATTCTCCATTCTTTAATCGCTCGTCCTGCTAATGTTGTATTGTGACACCATCTGTTATTGGGCCTTCTCTAGGTTATCCAGTATGGGTTTATCTTACAGTTTTGTCAGGAGTTTTACTCTGGAGGTCTTTGATTTGTGCATTCAGTTTCAAATGAATTGAGATTTGTCTGAAATTGTGGTCAATCTGCGGTTCTTCAGAATTTTGTAACTCTGAAATGCTGTAAGGACAAATTACCAAACAAAACGAAACAGACATTGGATTGATGATTGATGGGAAAATTAGATGTTTTATGGTCAGGGGACATCCACTAAATGCCCAGGTAATAAATAGAGGGAATAAAAAAGCAGCATTTAAAAATGATCAATTTTTATATACTATAAATTTAATAAATATATAATATGAAAATAAAGCTATTCCTTTATTAGTCCTCCTTTTTTCCTCTATTGGTTACTTCTCACTTGATCTATGAACCAAATGGTATGGACATGCACCTATCAGTGTACTGCCAAATATATATATTAATAAAATATGTATATAAAATAATATATAAATAATTTTCATATTTATTCATTTTCAAGCCTTTTAGGTTCATCCATATCACATGGGTGAAATTAATTCGAACCGAAACTCCACATGGCGAATCCCAAATTGAATGACAAAAAATATTGTGTGTGTGGGGGGGGGTGAAGATAACAGTTAACAATAATAATACCAATTATAGTAATAATAAAGATTTAGCAGGGTTTTTTTTCCCACTGAACTATAACCCGTGGTCGTGCTGGCATGACACGTCAACATAAATTAAAATGTAAGCACAAATAACAGTAATGGTATCTTTTTCTATTGGATTTTGGCCTTAAATTAAAGTTTATTGTATCGCTTCCTCCTTACAACTGACTTTCTTATAAGCAGAATAACAGTATATGAAGGGAATTAGTATCTTTGTCTGTGTGTCTAATGGAATGCCATTACTTTGAGCTGGCAAACATTTTTTTTCACTTAAAAGCCAGTAAACAGAATAACCATAGTCATGATACACATATAACATCAATGTATGTGTATTTACTTCTTTGCACCATCAAACATAAAACACAAATAACAAGGCATAGTTAAACCCTCCCTTCATGAAATGAGTTTATTGGGGGGAAGGAGGGTGGGGGGGAATTTCAGGTATACATTATGCATGCTCTGGCTGTACCCAGCACAATTACAGATAATGCCTCTTTTCTCTGCACTCGGAAACGTTATGCAAATAGCCTATGACAGCATTATTGTGCAAGGAATATCAATGCTGTAATTAAAGTTTAAGGTTCGCACTGCCGCCACGAGCCTGCGTTAATTTTTCACAGCCTCTCAGGGGAGGGATAAGAGTTTGCTCCTAGTAACAGAGCTAATAATGAAATCTATGAGCTGAGGCAGATATACCTAACCCCGAGGTCCTTTTTTACAGGCAGGCTGCTAAACATGGCTTCTTCCCTTGAGATGAAGGAGCACACAGGGGCACGGAAAATGATTAAAAAAGAAAAACTCTGTATAAAAAAAAAAAAACCTGCACAATTTCCAGCTCAACCTGTGTAAAAATTAGAAAGCCTCGCCATCGAAGTGCCAAAAATATTCTTAAATGGATACATGAAAATATGAAATATGGTTAAAAATAAAAGTATATTGGAGAAAATGTAATTAATTAATTAATTAATTAATTAATTAATAATTAATTAGTATTTTAACATATATGATATAATTAAGTTAAGCTTTCCACCCACAGTATATCTTTATTTACTTTAGTATACTAGAGTTGTCTCTTAGATTGTAAGTTAAAGGAACACTATGCTGTTAAGAATACAAACATGTATTCCTGATACTATAGCCCTGATGTGGCATTTTAGGTGACCAGCCTGCTCTGATCACACTAAAAGGGTTAATATTACTTTTTTTTTTTCCCACTCAGCACCAGTCTCACGGAGGATGGCTCCACCTGGCTCCGCCTCCATGGCTGAGATCATCAATATTGATGAACTCAGCCAGTCCAATGCTTTCCCATAATAAAGCATTTCAATAGCAAAATGTTGTGCTGCTCCTCATAGACATGCATAAAATCAGTGCATCTCTATGGGTAATGTTCAGGATCTCCATGCAGAGCGTAGAGATGCTGAATGCAAGTGCATTCACACTTCGTTCACACTGTGCAGCACTGAACTAGGAAGCACCTCTAGTGGCCATCTGAGGGACTGCCACTAAGGTGTTACTAGGCAGTAATATAAACCCTGCCTTTTCACTGAAAAGGTTTCATTTATCTGGCATTACACTGAAAAGCCTACAGGGACATGCTATAGACACCAGAACCACAACATTAAGCTGTAGTGGTTATGGTGACTATAGTGTTCTTTTAATAGTCTTCTTTCATGAGCTATATAAAGTTTACAAGTAGAAGCAGTAACATTGTTAGAGCCCGATCTATTTCACTTCTGTAGTTTAATCCTGCAAAGCACCGCTCACATTAGGCCTTCCCCATAGGAAAGCACTAAATCAATGCTTTCCTATTGGTCTTGCAAGATGCCGGATGTCCTCATGCAGAGCATGTATGTAAGGCAGCCACTAGAGGAAACAATGCAGTTTCCTGTCAAACTGCAATGTTTTAGATTGCAGAGTTAAGGGGCAGTTTCAGTGCACCCAGACCATTTCAATGAGTTGAAGTGGTCTGGGTGCCTATAGTCCCTTTAAGGGTCCAGTACAGGCCTCTGCGCAAATAAGGTGCAATGTGTAAATTACTTTACTGTTGTGATTGTGGATTTGTTATTGTACTTATCTTCTTTAAGGCAAAAAAATAATAATGGTTCCCCTGCCACTCAAAGAATAGCAGTATGTGGTCTTACAATAAACAACACAACACAGCATGGTTTTATGGGAGTTGTAGTTCATCAGGTCTGTTGTAAAAATACAAACAACATAGGAGTATAAAATAAATAAACATGCTTTTTATTTAACCATGAAAATTAATTGATATATTATATAGTGTGTGTGTCTTTATATGAACATCAAGGCAGCTTAATGAATGCATCTACATTTCTAGGTTATATTTGACATAAATGTTGCAGTTCCATTGTGTTCCGTTCACTACTGTTCACCATTTAGTAAATAAATCCTGTTTGTGTTTCAGTGATTGATAGCTTTAAAGATTTGATGCTTGGGGTAAGTATTGACATCTTTCTCATTAATTAGTGGTGTGTTAACACCAGTGGAGTTTATATCCACACTTGCTCCCCCAAGCTGCCAACCAAATAATTAAACTTAATTAGCAAATAAACGCAGTGGGTTTAAAACTTTTAAGTGGACGTAGAATCATTAGGAACACTGTAGGAATTTTGAAGAATAAAGGGACATTTTAAATTATGACAACATTATCAGTGTGGGAGAAAAGAAAAAAAAGTAAATTAAAACTTGGTATAATTTGAAACTATTAATAAGGATATTAACCAGAAAGAATGAGAATGTATTTTAAGACATAAATTAAAAAGTGTTTTGGGTTTTTTTTTACGCTGTAGTCATTGCTGGATTTTCTAGTAGAGCTGCTACTTATAGGCGGCCCCCCTCCCATGGCTACAGATTTTTTATTAAGTTACCTAAACAGTCTAATTCTGATTGTGATGTCTTCAGACACTCTCTCAAGGTTAATTCGCTAAAGTGAGAATTCAAAGTTAATGTCATATTTAAGGCCAGAGCATGCAAAAACGAACCGAATTGAAAGGCATAGCTGACATAGACATTTTTTCCAGTTCAGCTATTTTCACCTTGAATTTGAATTTCAGTGTGAATCCACTTTGAATTCTAACTTTAGAGAATAACTCTGCATGTGTATGACACGGAAGTATACTTGGAGACACATTGTGGTGGAGTCAGAGATATCCTTGTTGATGCAGTGAAGAGAGTGCGCACTCGGAAGGCATCACACAGAGCCAGAGACTATATACACCACAGTACTGAGAACCTAACTTCCATGCTTTTTAATTTGTTATACTTTTGGAAAGTATCGATTTATCGTTCAGCTGGTGGTGAGTCCACATATTTTTCATCATTTGGATCCAGCGCACACGAGGGTCTATGACGTGATCGGTCCTTGCTCGGGTTCCAGGGTTAGACACCTGTTACATGTTAATATGCTGAAGCCCTACCACGAGCGGACAGAGGATGTAGCCGCTATATGTTCTTCAGCCTCGGAAGATTTTGATAATCTTCCCCTGCCTGACCTCCTGGAGGTTGGAGCTCAGGCCAGGTCCATAGACGAGGTCCACCTAGGGGACCACCTAACCAAGGAGGAACGCAGACAGGCACAGCAGATGCTGTCTGCAAAAAGGGAGACGTTCTCCAACCTGCCCAGGTATACCATACTGGCCACCCACCGGGTGGAGACCCCCGACCAACCCCCTCTGCGGCAAACCCCATAACGGGCTGATCACCTCTAGGCTCAATAGTTTGGAGTGGTACTTCAACCACTCCACATTTGTGTGTTTATTTTCAACAGGGTTTTATATTTAATTTCTGTGTACTACAATGCTGCACTAGAGTTCTCTCTGTTTTTATGTATTTTAGATCATTAAGATCATCATATCAATCTCTGTGCAAGTATATTTTATACTACTCACTATATAACAGTGCGTTTTGTGACACTCATGGGTAGCGAGATTGTTTCCTTTTTAGTTGGAAACATTTGGTCATTTATATGTATTGACTTTTAATCTACACTCACAATGTTGGGTTTACATTTTGATTGCCCACGGCCCACCTATATATTAGATTTACATATGACAATCTAACTGCCAAAATTAAGCAAACCTAGTCCCATTCTGTCCAATACAAAGATATTGATTTCAAATTAACTTCATACTCAGATTGTACCTGATTTTGTTGTAAAAACAGCCCATAGTTCTAATATTCTGCTAATCCATTAAAGTGTCAACTTGAGTTTTTCAAGAAAAGATCTTTATATACAAATATGAAATATTGTTGTTCAATATAGTAGGGTCAGCGTTGCCATTTGTAAGCATTAATGTTTAGCCAAATGTGTCAAAACGCTGAGTTCTAGATAGCTACATCTTGCTATGCTATCAGCCATCACCTGCAATAACTGCTACGAACACCTTCTGTCTTTCACCCTACGCATGAAATCCATGCAAATATTATTAAGTTAACACACAGACAAAGAGAAGCCTCGGTTTAATTGTCTACGTATTATTAATGAAACATTGTATATGTGAGTTGGTTCCACGACTCACTGACTTCTGGGTAAATATTTATGAAAGCAAAATCACGCAATAAGATCTGAGTATATCTTTTAGCATATAGAAAGCACACAGCATAACTGTTAAGCATACAAGTGCAAAAGATGAGTATAATATAAATGTAAAAGTTAATTTAAAATAAAACAAACCTAAAAGAGCAGTCTAGGTACCATAACCACTAAATAATAATGTAGTGGTTATGGTACTCTTAGGCTGCAGGCCCCTTTTTCAAACTGTTTCTGAGTGATTTGACCAAAATCTGCGGTCCCAGAGGCTCCATGGACTGGCCACATGCTTGGCAACATCAGTGGAGTTTTTACATTGCCAAAAGCCATGCAGTGGGCAGTGCCACAGATTTCTCAAGGACTCCTGTTTTATTTTTGGAGGGGGATGGGAAGGTAGGGAGTGTTATTTATTTATTTTTTATTTTTTTTCATCTTTTCGGTATAGTCTATATATATATATGTGGGATCAACAGAATTTAAAAAAAATGGTTGAAAATTGTGGTTTTGTTGATCTCAGACAGAGTTAAAATGAGACTTACGAGGGCGTCAACGTCACGTCTTGATTTAATTATAAACTGGGTGGTGGTTTCACGCTCTCCCCTAATCTGGATTGTTGGTAATTAGTAGGCTACAGATCCATCTCTTCTTCGCCAGAAATAGACCGATATGTTATGTTTCTGTTTTTCCACAACTACATTCTCTTATTAAAAATGCAATATTCAATTCTCTCTTTTTACTTAGCATAGGCATGGTAATATTTTAAAGCATCAAATCTATTTCAGCTATATCTTCCAACCCCTTCTATATTCTTTGTATTTATTTTTACCAACCCTATTTGGAGACTGTTCAAGATCTAATGGGTGATCCCTTCATTCCATGTAAACAGAGTTAAAGACAGAAAGATGGGTGTCATTTATGCATAGCCATACCACAGCCATACTGCCTTGTTATTTGGAGACACTTAGAAAATATGGCAGCTACGTCTGTCAGCAACTTGCGATTTTCTGAAAACAGACGTTAAATATGCACAGAATTGGCATTAGGAAGCCCAGAACTGGCTACCTAAGTCACGTGTACCAGGAGTGCCCCCAACACACAATTAAAAATATGTCTGTATGTGCTGCTTTTCAAGCTGAAACACTGCACATACTGATTCCTACCACCATGAACACTTCAAAAAACAGAAGTGGTCATGATAGTTGGAGTAACTCTTTAAGGATGCAATAACTTCCATTGCCTGTAATATTAGAAATCGTATTTGTAGTTTTTATAATATTTCACATGCTAAATACAGAAAACATTTTTTTTAAAAAGGAAGGAAACAGAAAGCAATGTTGTCACTTAAACAATACGTCTTGCACAGAATTCATAAACTGTCATCACTCTTTTATTTAAATAGCAATGGTGGTTCTCAGCCATCTGAAGAACGCATTTTTTGCATTAGGACTTTTTCCAAAATGCTTATTGTTACAGATTAAACATGTATTTTAAGTATTGTTTCCCTAAAGAGATGAAGACCCTTCTCATTCCTGTCATGGGAACTTGAATTCACATCCTACGATACAAAGCCACAGCCATCGCAACTCATTAAAAGCCACACTCACCTCATCAGCTAGAGGATTGGATTAAGCGCCTACTCAACCAGGAGACACGCTGATGGTCCTTAATGCTTTCACATTTTTTATATAAAGGAACAAATTGCATTTACACAATGTGTTTCCAACTTTTAAATATCACATAATGGGAAATTTACTTTCAAACAGAAAAACAAAATAGTGTTTATTGAAAGCTTTGAAACACTTCCTGTAATACTTTATGTTTTTTTCACATGTTTTCAAGGAGACATACCAATCACTTTCTTGGAATCTTTACAAAAATAATGGCTAACATTTTCCATTGCAGCTGTTTTACGGACTACCTTCCCATGGTCCTCAGCCACTACCACTAAATGGGAAAAAAAAGTTCTGTTTTCATAAGTCATTCTGACATTTTTACTGGTGGCTTACAGATGAACCATATATGAACGTGCTCAAGAGCCATCACCACACTATTAATGCATCCTCCAAAGCATAACGTCTAAGGAAAAGAAGATATGCGTGGGTTATAGCTCTTGATGACTAGCAGCAAATAGGTGGTCTCTTGCTATGGCAGCGGATACAGAAAGTCTTATCTCTATATCAGGCCTCCCAATTATCACAATTGTGGCAACAGTTCCAATTTTTGGGTCCTGTCTAACCATCCTTTCCCTGAACTTCCCTCAGTGGGTTGGCCTGGATGATTTACAGACAGTCTGTCCTGCATTCACACCAGACTGACCTAACAGTAAGTCAGGAAGACCCACCCCATTCTATTAGATTTTGTGAGCTTTGAAGCTGGTATTTTGTTAGTGAGTGTGTTGGATTTGGAATGTTGTATAAAGTGTCCCTGGCAGCACCCTTATAATGAGTGCCTTTTTAGGTAAGCGCAGTCTTCCTGGTTTCATCTATGCAATAAAACTGACAATGTGCCTAACCACAAAGGGGTTGCATTCATGGACACCAGGATAATAGTTAACCTACCAAAGCAGTTCACCAGGATCGCCCATATCCTAAGTGCTTCTGAACTGCATTAAAAGTGAAGTGCAAGAGCGTTTAAACATATACTCATGCTACACCTTCACTCAGTTCTCCCTACACCAGATAACAGAGCCAAACTATCTGGTGATCGAGAGGATAGAGGGCAAAATGTGTATGTCTCATGAGGATATTGTATGATATGGCAGGTCTGCCTTTATCACTCCTCATCATCACCCATATCCTCTCTTGCAGCTAAGGTAAAGAAATGCAATTGAATAAATGACCATCATGAGGATTATTCACTGAATGTTGAGTTGTCGAGCATTCACAACCATTCTACAAAATGTAGGAAATAGTTTGGCCTACAATTTGACGTCCAGTTGTCAAGTCACCACAAATCAATATTTAGCAACAAAAAAAAACCCAAGTGACTATTAACACCAAAGTCCTGTCACAACTCCAAAATGGGATTATCCTTTATATTTCACTGACCTAAAATATACATAATTAGCCACAGAGTGCTACAGTGTCCAGAGGCAAGTTATTTGGCTTTCATTGTAGAGACCTTAGCAGCATGTAAAAGGTTAATTGCTGTATAGTGTCTCCTGCAGGGAGAGTGTTCACAGAGAGGATTTATTAAGGTTTCCTATCAGTAAATGCATTTACAACTGCTGGTTAAAGGATATCCCAAAACTTTCCTCACAAGCCACAATAAATCAGATAAGAGAAGAATGTGATGTTCTGAAGAGGAGAAATTGAGATGTTATGTTACTCTTATAGTTTGATTTATGTCTATTGCTGCTAGTTTAGAGAAAACATATAGTATAGGATAACCCTTCCTATGCCAGAGAGACTTGCAAAACCGATGGTCGCCTCACATTTGCCAAACATTTACAGTATGAGTTTCTGGGAGTTCAAAGTTAAATTTCAAAGTTTAGGCCAAAATACCTAAATTAAAAATATACTTGACTAGACAATATTTCCAGTTCAAATATTTTGGTCTAAAACCTGACATGCACTTTTAAAAATGAGATCTGGTCTACCGACTTTAAGGGTGTTTCCACAGAAAAACCTAGATGTTTTATGTGACAAACAACAAACTGCGTTAAGACCAAAATAGTCACCCTGGAAAATGTCTTGAATTAAAGTGTTCTATTTTTTGTGCTATTTTTGCTACATTTAGAAGGCGTTATCAACTAGACACAAATTGCAGTTAAGTCAGCAGGCCCCAAGCATTATGTAGTCAATGTACCCACTTGCAATATGTCTGCCAAGTATGTTGTTTGGACGGATGGGTGGATGGATGGACTGAACATATCTCTGGACATACCTGAAAATGACTCAATGTTCCTCCATGGTAAAATATTTTATAAATAAATAAGTAAATAAATCTCAATACTGTGTTCAATAAGATAGATACAGAACAAAAGATGGATAGATAGAAAGATAGATGATAGATAGATAGATAGATAGATAGATGGATAGATAGATAGATAGACGGATAGATAGATAGATGGATAGATAGATAGATAGATAGATAGATAGATGGATAGATAGATAGATAGATAGATAGATAGATAGATGGATAGATAGATAGATAGACGGATAGATAGATAGATGGATAGATAGATAGATAGATAGATAGATAGATAGATAGATGGATAGATAGATAGATAGATAGATAGATAGATAGATAGATAGATAGATAGATAGATAGATAGATAGATAGATGGATAGATAGATAGATAGATAGATAGATAGATAGATAGATAGATAGATAGATAGACGGATAGATAGATAGATAGATAGATAGATAGATAGAAAGAAAGACAGATTTATGTAATGGCTTTGCATATACATGCTTTTGATTTATTACCACAGGAATTGTTTATCATATGTATCCTCCTTTCTAATTGAAACCAGGGACTCCTCTAGGCTGCTCATGTGCTAAACTTTGCAGTTCCAACAGCTGAGAATCAGTTTCATAATATTCACATTTTGTATTTAGTCAGCCCTTACATATACTGCAGCTCTATTCACTGACATAAACAGAACATTCAAATATTTAACCCCTTAAGGACTGAGCCAAATGTACACGTTTTGATCAAAACAAAACGTAAACAAAACTTGGAACTTGACTATATGTCTGTTCCACCGTAATTCACCTCTTTCATATTATGTGCACCCACACCTATTATATATCATTTTATTCAGGGGAAACTGGGTTTTCATTTAACATCAAATATTTAGCTATGAAACATAATTTAGTATGAATAAAATATATTTAAAAATATGAGAAATTAAGACATTTTGTTATTTCTTTAGTTCTGCATAACATTTTAACTGTGAATGTCATAATACTGCTACCTTTTACTGCAATAAAATACACATATTTGTATTCAGCGATGTCTCATGTGTAAAACAGTACCCCCCGTGTACAGGTTTTATGGTGTTTTAAGAAGTTACAGGGTCAATATAGCATGTTACATTTTTCCTTTTTTTTACATTGAAATTTGCCAGATTGTTACGTTGCCTTTGAGACCGTATGGTAGCCCAGGAATGAGAATTACCCTCATGGTGGCATACTATTTGCAATAGTAGACAACCCAAGGTATTGCAAATGGGTTATGTCCAGTCTTTTTTAGTAGCCACTTAGTCACAAACACTGGCCAAAGATAGCGTTAATATTTGTGTGTGAAAAATGCAAAAAACTAATTTGAAAGCCAATCACGATCGCCGGCGTGGGATCGCAGGCAAGCAGGTAAGTGGCCAGGATGGTGTGGATGTACTATGCCACCCACCGGCGTATGGAGCCGGGTCCTCAAGGACGGCATAGCACGCACGCCGTCCTTAAGGAGTTAAATGTACAAAACTACAATGCACAAACCATTTGAGACATCCATACTGCCTAATATGTGTCTGAGTGACAGAAGCAAGAACAGATTGTAAACCTGAGGAAAGGGGCCACAACTTACCTTATCAAGTTGTTTCAGTGTGTATCTTTAGGTTTTATTACATTACTTTCGGTCTCCTGCTCAATGATATTTGTTTGTGCTATTTAAGTAAAAGGTAGTAATAAGAAATATAAAAATCATTATTTATTCCAAATAATTCTACAGCGCTGTATATTGGGTATTATGTTAGCTGATCTTCTACCTCAGCAAGAGTCTGAGGTTGCCATGATCAAGTTTAAACCGCTAGCATATAGGGTAACGTGACCATCACAAAGTCACAAAGAGAATTATTTTGGTTTTCAAAACCTTAACAACTTTGAACATGCAAAGTGGATCGGGCAAATTATTTTAATATAGCGTTATATATCTATATATCAGTGCAGACTGGTTAACCAAAAAAAAAATGTGTTTTGCATACTACAAGGATGTTGTTACTCTAAGTATTGTATTACAATGTACAAGCATTTCAATACCTTAAGTGTCTTTTTGGTACAAGATTGTAGAAAGGCAAGTATCTATTTACTTAAAGAATCTTGTTTCCATAGGATCGTATTACTAAACTGATCTCATTCACTCTATGTTCTTATACTACAGACATCGCCTTTCTCCAATACTATATTATTACATCCGAAACCTCTACTACAAGTATCTTACTGTTTCAAGATTTGTACTCAACAAATCATATTATCCTTTAATCTCATTCATAGGAAACGCAAACGTTTTTAATACTACGTGTAACACGTGCATTTTATATACATGTAGATTTTACAAGAAAAACGTGCTATAGTAATACCTTTATGACTTTTTTTTTGCTGTAAATCCTTTAGTTGATCTTAAATTTAGTTACCTTATACAGGAACTCTGAAAAAATATAGGAAGACAACAACACCTATAATCTGAGCTAAAAAAGTAGGAGTAGTTACTAAACAGAGAGTTGTAGGGAAATGAATATATTAAAGGGTTATTCAGTAAAGTGTAAATAGTTGTGGATTTAAAGTGAATTCAAAGTGAATTTCAAATGTGAAACACATATACCACAAGTGGCAATAATCTCCAAATCGTCTATGTTTAAAGTTTGGGTATTGGGGCCTAAAAATAACCTCATGACTTAATTTAAAAAAATGTAAGTGCAAATGTCATCAAATGTTTTCTTTGTTACCTTACATTGTACTTTAAAAATGTCTTTATCTGTAAGTCACTTTAAAAGCATTCGGCACTAAAATCATTTAGGAACTCCTAGAAAATTTTCTCTTGCTGACCTTTGCGTGCATTGAGCCCTGAGGGCTATCAGCAACATCAGAAAGTTCACAGGACCTTGAAGGCTTTCTTCACAGCATGGTTGCATGCTGGGAGCTACTTGGAGCATCACATATTCTGATTGGCTACACGCTCTCCACAGTGAAAAACTGTTAAACTTTCATCAGCATTTACAGTTAAACAGATTCATGTTTTGTTGTTATGAACCGATTTTTAGTGAATACAATATTAATGATAGTGTTCCTTTAATAAACATTGAGCTGTGTTACGCTTAGGCCTAACCTATGCCAAATGGCACATATGACATCCAGCTCTCCAGAATAAATGGTTATAGTGAAAAATGTAAGTATGCCGACTAACGAGAAATATTGTAGGTTCTAACACTGCGCCTCTTTCATAGACATATTGAATCATTAAAGCATAAAAATTGAAAAAATGCACGGCAAAATAAGATTTCCTAAAATCAGTATGTAATATCAATAGGTCTCATCCAGGGTTTCTTACTGAAAGTCTGTCTATGATGTAAGATAATGCTACAGTCAAGGATTAACAAAAAGACAGTTCCTTTCCATGCATGATCTCCATCCCAGGGAGTACCAGGAAGGTCACGTTATATGATATGCAGCTTGCAATCAAAAACGCTTTCAGTTTATAGAGTCAAGTCACAAATAACCTATACAACTTTTGGCCTCATAGAGCGTTAATCATGGATGGAAGTCTGTCTATTGAGCTTGAGATTGTAGTAAACGTCTGAACACTTCAGATTTGGAGTGAGATATGGCTTCAGTATGGTTACCTTCAGTTTATGTAATGTGATGAGTGATACTGTGGTTGGAGATTAACAACTTATCCCATAAATTCTTGCTTGAAAGCAGTTTATGGGACAATAAAAACAACAATACACTGGAATCACAAACTACTGGTCAAAGAGGGGTCTGTCTGCCAGTTGCTGTAAGTAGTTTTTTTATATTTAATTTTTGCATTTTTTTTGCTTTTTTTTGTATCATATTTGTAATGCACTTAAATTTGGGAATGGGTCAATCCATGCAACAGTGTTACTTCAATTTATTCTAAAATTGTGATGAATTGGCAACGGAAATACAAATCTTATCTCCAACCAAGCAAGCTGTAAAGATAACGGAGTGGGAGAATTTTTCACAGTTCGATTAATGTCCCCTATTATTTAAAATCGAACTCTCAGTTCTGTAAAATTCCAAATTTAGTGAAAACCCAATACCATTTGATGTGAAAATGCCCTTTAATACAAGAGCATCATTGCTACAAATATTTATATTCCTATAACAACCAGGAATTGTGCTGATGTCTCCCCACATATTGCATTTCTACAGAGATTGTATTGTTATAATAATCTGATTATTGTAATAATGTGATTACTACAAGAATCTTGACACTCCTAGGGGTAAATGCAGCAAAATCTTCAAATTGGCACAAACTGCTGAAATTCTTTCTCAGTGTGACACTGGATCTATTAATATTTGCCATGCTCTTGTCTTAACCCCTTAAGGACACATGACATGTGTGACATGTCATGATTCCCTTTTATTTCAGACGTTTGGTCCTTAAGGGGTTAAAGGGAACTGTCCCTTTCCATGGATTATGATAATATGTATACTTAACCCCTCTGTTTAGGTAATATGTATTGAATCTGTTTTATTCTGTTGCACAGTTTCCAGGTCAGTGACAGTTCCACTTTAAATTTTTCCATTAATTCCATTGGGGTTTTTTTGGAGGAAGGTATCTCTTTTCATGATGTTAACCCCTCAAAAACTCTCTAAAAATTATGATGGTAGATCATTTATAATATCATATTGTTATAGTACCAACATATTGTACCTTGGTTACAATGTGGTTTTAGATTCAATGTGTTATTATTTTAAAAACTATATATAATAAACTTTCTCCTTCTTACATCATATTAAATATAGGATCGACCAAATATACGATTTTTAACTACACACATCAAAAATGGTTCAGGTTTAAACACTGTGATGCAGCCCCCTCCCCCCCCCCCCCCCCCCCCCCTCCGCCCTTTCCACACCACACCTCTATTTTACCTTCTGTACCAACTCCCTGTGTTACATACAAGTGAATGAAGCTATTCTTACCCATCTCCCTTTTCTTTTCTGTCCCCACCCCCCACCATTATTATCGACAAAATAAAAATTGTCAAATTACAAAAATAAAAATGGTTCTGGTATATATTATATTTTTTTATATAAATTTCCTATAAATACACTTTAGATTTATTTTCATTTGTGTTAAAAACAAAAACCTGTCCATCTTTAACCTATTTTAAAGTTGCAAATAGTTTTTCATGTTTCTTATGTAGTTCTCATGATAATGAACGTGAAAAAAATAATCTTATTATGAGACATTCACAGAACAAAAAAGTGCAATAAACTAATTATTCACTCGGAAATTTAGATTAAAATAGTTGAGTTTTGAAGATAAATTCCCAAAGTGGTCATTTCTTGGCAGAATGCTATTTCTAGGATAATAGGAGATCATCGGAGATATTCACTACCATTACAGAAACAAATAAATCTTAAAGAAATATTTATATAAAATGATACACCAAATAACTATCAGAAGCTAGAAATAATTAGTCTAGTTACTCTGAATGCTATTTCAATCTTTAGGTCATAGGTCAAATGTATGGTTTTCATGACCAAATGAGAAATAATAGGAATAATAATGTTAATTAGTATTTACATAGTGCCAACATTTCCACTTTTCTTTTTAAATGTGTCGGGTTTTTTTTTAACAAGAAGTTATTGACAGACAAAAATTGAAGTCAAATGCAAGTAGTGAAGAAGCCATGTTCAATTACTATTATTAGTAATTTATGGTTTTGTTCTACATCCTGAGACTTTGACATATATCCAAACTCGATTTGGATATATACATTAATTTAGCAGTTTTAATGTTTATGCACATATATAATATATATGTCTGGTCCACAGGTGTGAGAGTGAGAGGTTTCCTGGATGTACCCAGGCACATATTAGTAAGGGGACAATTTGCCCCTTCTCTCTCCCATTTAGATTTAATCTTGCACCTTCAAATCACATTAATTGTTAATTATCTGGTGGAAGAGTGTAATAAAAGTGGCAATACACCTGGTTATCACTGGGCAAAAAGCTGGCATTTTCTGTTATGTATGTATTTTTAAATTTAAAACAGTTGGTACGATAAAACATTTAGTTTGAAGAATTAAAATACCTCTTTCTTATAATTTAATAATTATTAGTTTTCTTTTATACAGAAACCTTTTGCTTTTGCTTTTGTTGTGAGCCACAGAGCTTACAATCAGATTTGAAATGTAATGGTTAATACTGAAGGTGACCACATATGCCTGATGTCTGTTGTGTCTATACATGCCTCTGTAAAAGGAAAAAAGCAAGTTATGTCTCCGCAGAAGTAGGCAGATTGACAAATTAGGAGAGAAGAAAAAAAAATTACGTTTCTACATGTCTCTGGGACGAGAACTTTCAGAGGGATTTCTTGAAACTTTCAGAATATTTTCTAGGGATTGAATTACTGGGCCTCTCTTATTAAAAAAAAATACAATTCATTTATATAATTTCTTTATGGCACTTATCCACATAATTCATGTTTTCCAAAGTCAATTCTACAGTAATATTCATGATATTGCAAATACCATTTGAGTATCAAAAGAAGTATATCTATCTGTGTGTCTGACGTCTGTCTATGTTATATATGTAAATAAAATGTTATTGAATATACGTTATATATAAGCTTATATGTACGAGCTTAATTTAGTATTTTCATAAATTAATATTTACCCTCATTGATATACACTGAAATAGAGTATTAGATTGACTGAGACGAAACATTAGAAAAAATGTAATTCTCAGAAGAAATGTAAGAATTTAAGAAAAAAAACAAAACCTACAGGCCAAGTCAAACCGCATAACTGCATTTTCACCATTCTATAATTACGTCTACAGCAATGATGGAGTTAACAGTTCTGGGAAGCATAGATTTGATGAAACAGGGTGTGTGCCCTGATGACCCAGTTTGACACCTCTCAGTGGGGTTACCTGACTAGACAGTCCCACAGATTGCACAGCCTCCAGCGGAGGAACAGGATACCACAGAGCGAGGGTAGGAGGCGGCTGGAGGGTCCATCTCCGATCTCTCTCTCCATGGGACCCCAAGCCACAGTTCAAAGGTACATATTTTAGCCCCACTCTCTTTCTCATCTTCAAAGAGAGCCAGCTAGTTCTGAAAGGGTTGTGGCAGACAGACTGCTGGGACACAGAATGCAAGCTATACTGTATATATAGACTATGTATATAATACTTTATATATAGCATACTTACTGTGAACCATGCATTATAAAACAAATAGTTCCATTGAGGGGTTCTGGAAACATCATAATAAACAACAAGAACGAAGGGTAAATGTTTTATGGGTGTCTTCACAAGCCTAGGATTGCAATGTATTCCCCTATTACACAATTCAGTGCTATGTATGTATTGAGGTATGTGTGTGTAAATGGAGGGTTATAATTGTACGACGTTTGTGTGTGTAAACACAGGTTTAGATTTGTTTGTGGATGTTCAGTATGCTTAGACACTGGGGCATATGTGTATGAATGCAGGGTCATGTGCAGGGCCGGTGCAAGGATTTTTGCCGCCCTAGGCAAAAGTAAAGTTTGCCGCCCCCCCGTGACATCACAATGCCCCACCCATATGATCTGCCATGTTAACTAACGCTATTGCTGCAGTGCCGCTGTGTTTACATTAAAAGGCCTGCAGGGACAGGCTATAGACACCAGAACCACTACCTTAAGCTGCAGTGGTTCTGGGGACTATAGTGTTTCTTTAATGTGAGGTAAATTAGAGATTAGTGCCACAAATAATATACTAGATTGCCTACTTACAACCAGATGAGGATGATGATGGGCTCTAGCTGCAGTCTGGCTCCACTGGACTGGTGTAGAACAGGATCTCTGGAGGCTGTTTGTAACTGTGGTCACAAAAATCAATGTTCCGGGAGAACGGGAAGCAGCTCCATTTTTTGGGGGCCCTTAACACAGCTCAAGGTCTGGGTCCCAGGGTCCACCTTCATGTTCCACCAATGAGTTTGTTCACAGGGGGTGGAGTGTGTAGGGGATGTCCTGATTTGTGTGTAAGGAATGCATTGTGTGAATCTGTGTTTGTATGTGTACTCCCCCCTCCCTGTCAATTTCTCTCTCCCCGTCAATTCCCCTCCCTGTCAAAGTCTTCCCCCCCTCCCTGTCAATTTCTTTCTCCCCCTCCTGTTAGTTTCCCCCCCGTTAGTTTCTTCCCCCCACCTCCCTGTTAGTTTCTTTCCCCCACCTCCCCGTTAGTTTCTCCCCCCCTCCCTGTTAGTTTCTTTCTCCCACCTCCCTGTTAGTTTCTTTCTCGACCTCCCCCCTGTCAGTTTCTTTCTCCCCCCACTCCCCCTGTCAGTTTCTTTCTTCCCCCTCCCTCCCTCCCTGTTTCTTTCTTCCCACTCCCTCCCTCCCTCCCTGTTTCTTTCTTTCCCCTCCCTCCCTCCCTGTTTCTTTCTTCCCCTTCCCTCCCTCCCCTCCCCTCCCTCCTTCCCTGTTTCTTTATTCCCCCTCCCTCCCTGTTTCTTTCTTCCCCCTCCCTCCCTCCCTCCCTGTTTCTTTCTTCCCCCTCCCTCCCTCCCTCCCTGTTTCTTTCTTCCCCCTCCCTTCCTCCCTGTTTCTTTCTTCCCCCTCCCTCCCTCCCTGTTTCTTTCTCCCCCCTCCCTCCCTTTTTCTTTCTTCCCCTTCCCTCCCTCCCTCCCTGTTTCTTTCTTTCCCCACTCTCCCTCCCTGTTTCTTTCTTCCCCCTCCCTCCTTCCCTGTTTCTTTCTTTCCCCTCCCTCCCTGTTTCTTTCTTCCCCCTCCCTCCCTCCCTCCCTGTTTCTTTCTTCCCCCCCCTCCCCTACCTATGTTGTAGCGTGGCCGAGCTCTGTATGGTCCGCGGGTACAGGGAGCTTTTGTGTCCTGTACCCGGCCGGACTAACAGGAAGTGCACACTCAGTGTTCACTTCCTATTAGTCCGGCTGGGTACAGGAGACAGATGCTCCCTGTACCCGGCCGGACCATATAGGGCTCGGCCACGCTACAGTGAGGGAGTGACAGGAGGGAGCGCTGAACGCTTCCCTCCTGTCAGCCCCTCTCCTCTGGCTGCGCCCGGGCGGTGCGCCCTCATGGACGCACCAGCCCGGGCAAAGCTGCAGCCGCTGAGGCTCTCTGCAAAGCGCTCGGGCGGCTGCAGCATAAGGTGGTCCGGCGCTCCTGGCGGCGCCCCTTCCAAAGTCCGCCTAACAGGTAGCGCCGGCCCAGGTCATGTGTGTGGATGGTCTGTGTGTGTAAATGCAGAGGTGTATATGTGCGGAGAGGGATTGTGCTTGAATGCAGAGAAGTAGGTGTGCATGAATGCAGGGGTGTTTTTGTATGATGTTGCTCTGTCTGTGTGAATGAAGTGTTGTACTTGTACCCCACATAGCCCATTACAAACTCCAGTAAGTAGTAGCACATTTTTCTCCTCTACACCCCAGTTTCTAGTAGCCCATTTTCATCCCCTCGCAGTCAATAGCTTCTTGCCTAAGGGTAAGTAAATAATACACAGAAGAGGGGGTACTAGAAAACACAGAATGGGGACAAGAAAATGGAAAGAGTGGTGTTAAAGGAACACTATAGTGCCAGGAAAACAAACTCGTTTTCCTGGCACTATAGTGCCCTGAGGGTGCCCCCACCCTCATGGCCCCCCTCCCGCCGGGCTGAAGTTGGAGGAAGGGGTTAATTTCTTACCTTTCTCCAGCACCGGGCTCCCTCGGCGCTGGGGACTCTCCTCCCTCTTCTGATGTCATCGGCTGAATGGGCATGCGCGGCAAGAGCCGCGCGCGCATTCAGCCAGTCCATAGGAAAGCATTCTCAATGCTTTCCTATGGACGCTGGCGTCTTCTCACTGTGAAAATCACAGTGAGAAGCGAGGAAGTGCCTCTAGCGGCTGTCAATGAGACAGCCACTAAAGGCTGGATTAACCCTCAGTGAAACATAGCTGTTTCTCTGAAACGGCTATGTTTACAGCAGGCAGGGTTAACCCTAGATGGACCTGACACCCAGACCACTTCATTGAGCTGAAGTGGTCTGGGTTCCTATAGTGGTCCTTTAAACAGACACCATAAAGAGGATCAAGCAGAAATAATATTTATAGAAGCGTTTGAAAAACACACTATAAAGAGAGTGGAACAGAAAAGGGCAAGGTGGAGAGGGTTGAACAAAAATAGATCAAAGGTGTTTGAGAAAGAAAAAGGTTTAATAGATGGAGAGGTACGGTGCTTTAAGGATTTTAAGTTCATACAAGGCCCAAAACTAGTAATAATGACTTTATACTGCATAAGCAAATGAAAAATATTGTTAGTTCAAAGTAATGACAATCTAAAATTTATTATTCTTACCACAAAAATCCAAATACTGAAGTCATTAAAAATCTGGAAGCAAATCTGCTGATTAACTGAACTTTTTCCAATAAAAAATTCTGATATATAATTTTTTAAGATTATTGTAAACAGATACAAAAACTGTCTTTTTAAATATAACAATAGGGAAGTCACTAGATCTTGGGGCCTATTCAATTTAATGTTATACCGTTTTTAATCATTTAATGCTAAACATGTCCCCTCGAGCAATGGGGGCTGTGATTGGCTGAGAGTATCCACTGACTGCTTTCAGCCTATCACAGCCACTAATTGCTAGTATGATTTGGTATGGTTAAGGAAGAATGTAATCTCTGCTTTAGACATATATCCAGTAGAGGCCAGACTGTGGGCAGCATGGGACGCTCATTCAGTGTTAAATTGAATTAAAATGTTTGAACATTTATGGAGGGACAGCACCAGGAGACTCCAAGCATTATACTGTAACTCTTAGACAAAGGAATGATAATAGTGCCTAGAGCAGGGGTAGGCAACCTTTTAGCAGCACTGTGCCGATATAGGATTGTGATGTCCCGTAGCGTGCCGATCCTCAGGCCCGTCGCTACCAGGCAAGCTAACCAAGCAATTGCTTGGGGCCACGAGCTGGCCTGGGCCCCCAAGCAGGGCCGGCGCTTCCTATAAGGCTTCATCCGCCTGAGTGCTCTATAGAGAGCCTCAGGCGGCTGCAGCACTGCCTCTCTCGTCACCTCCCCTTCCCTGTCAGTCCGGCCGGGTACCACACGGTACAGAAGATTCAGTGTCCTGTTCCCGGCCGGACTGACAGGAAGTGCACCCTGAGCTTGGCCACGCTACAGGGAAGGGGAGGTGAGAAGAACATAGGGAGGGGGAGTAAGAAGGATACGGGGGGAGGGGAGTAAAAAGGATACGGGGGAGGGGAGTAAGAAGCACACAGGGGGAGGGGAATAAGAAGTACACAGGGAGGGTGGGAGAGGAGTAAGAAGGACACGGGGGTGGGAGGGGAGTAAGAAGAACATGGGGAGGGGGGAGAGTAGTAAGAAGAACATAGGGAGCGGGGAAGGAGTAGGAAGAACACAGGGAGGGGGAGGGGTAAGAAGAATACAGGGGGGTGAGGAGATTAGGAGAACACAGGGAGGGGGGAGGTGAGGAGAAGGGGAGATGAGGAGAACACAGGGAGGGGGTGAGGAGAAGGGGAGATGAGGAGAACACAGGGGGGGTGAGGAGAAGGATAGATGAGGAGAACACAGGGGGGTGAGGAGAAGGATAGATGAGGAGAACACAGGGAGGGGGGGTGGAGAAGGGGAGATGAGGAGAACACAGGGAGGGGGGTGAGGAGAAGGGGAGATGAGGAGAACACAGGGAGGGGGGTGAGGAGAAGGGGAGATGAGGAGAACACAGGGAGGGGGGGTTGAGGAGAAGGGGAGATGAGGAGAACACAGGGAGGGGGCTGAGGAGAAGGGGAGATGATGAGCGCCTCCATGTTCATTTTGCTTGGGGCCCCCAAATTCCTTCAAACGGCCCTGCCGATCCTATTTTTTTAAATTGAGGTGTGTGTGTGCTGCCGTTTTCTGCTTGTTATTTATACTGTAATTGGTTTGTATCGTTGTATTTGTGCGTATATGAGCTATTATATTGTATATGTTCATTAGTAGTTTATGGTATCGTGTATGATACATATGATGTGGGCTGTGTATGAGGGCTGCTTGTGGAATTGTGTGTGGGTGGATATGTCACATTGTGTGTTAGGTAGTGGATGGGGGCTGTTTGGGGTTTTGCATGTGAGAGGCTGCATGTGGAATTGTGTGCATGTATGTAGATTGTTAGTGGAGTTGCGTTTGTGGGGATTGTGTGTATGTTTGTGTGTGGGCTGTTCGTATTATTTGTATGAGGGGAGGCTTATTCTGCAGGTCTGTGTTTATCTAGCAGTGTGGGTGGCTTCCCTGGGTTCCAGTGGGGACCAGCCTGGGCAGGTACAGGTCAAGGACAGGAGCTGCAACATCAGCTGTGGGCTGCTCTACTACAGTGTGGATTTCCATTCACAAGTGCTGGGAGGAAGTGATCTGAGATCACTTCCTCTACGCGCTGCAATGCATAAATTGAGGATTGTCCTTCACTACCTCTTTGTATTAGCAGATCTCTGAAGTTTCACTGAGACTCCTGATAGGCCAGACCCTGTTTGGCTCTAGCAGCCTTGAGTGCCGTGGAAAGACACCTCGAGTGCCGTGCATGGCACTAGTGCCGTAGGTTGCCTACCCCTGGCCTAGAGTATCACTTTAAACTCAGTTCTTCACCAGAAGGATTCAACAAAGCATCTAATTTATACAGTTTAGACCCAGCAGAGGAACAAGAATCCTATGCGACAAGCGAGTAACAAAACCAGATGGGAATCTAGCTTGAAATAAATGCTATAAATTATATTATGATAAGACTATTTTAGCTGTGTTACCAATGACAGGCATGCAAAAATATAATAAAATGGTCAGTAAAATTCATATACTTACAGCATTGTGGTCATGGTCTGCCGTTAAAAAAAAAAAAAAGTGTTGATCCTAGTAATAAAATCATTAGGATTAAAGAATGGATAAAGGATTGGCTAAAAGCCTTCAATAATGTGGTGGACAATGAGATTTCAAAAAAATATTGGTTATAGGTGTTGTTCCTAATACATGCGTGTTATATTGCACAGTGATTAGTAACTTAGTAGACAGAGGCGTAATTAGAAACCGGTGCGAAAATTGCCATGGGCCCCCCATACATCTACCCCCCCATACGCCTACCCTCCCCTTCCCATACGTGTCCACCCCACACATGTAGACACACACATACACACAGAGACACACATACATACAAACACACACATACACAGACAGACACATGCATACTCATACATACAGACACACATACAGACACACATACATACAGACACATACATACAAACACACACAAACACACAGACAGACACACACATATACATACAAACAAACACACACAGACAGACACACATATATACACACACACATACATACAGATACACATACAGTGAAACATTCATACATACATACACATACACACAAACAAACACACACATATGCAAAATATTGTAGTCACCCTCCTGTTTCCTACCTTTTAGATGCAGGAGGGTGACTTCCCTGGGGTCCAGTAGTGGCTCAGTCTGATGGGAGTCAGAGTTCCCACTCTGACTCCCTCCTCTCCTTCCTCCCACGTGGCTCCTAGTGGTTGGTGGGAGGAAGTGACCAGGACTGTCACTTCCTCCCAGCCTCTGACCTCATCAAAGGGGGCCTGGTCGCGCTGTTAAAGCGCTGCAGCGCTGACCGGGCCCCTGGAAATCCATAGCTATCGGTTGTCCCTAACAGCATGGGCCACCCGATGGGCCCCATTAACATGCAGCCCCGGTGGTTATACTGTGCCACCTGGGGCCGCAACTAATGGCGGCAGGCACTGCAGTCGCAGGGGTCCACCACTGTTAGTAGTGGTCTATACGAAACTAGAAGAATGGACAGCTACCTGGATCAGCTTTGTAAGATGTGAAAATCTATGTCCAAAGTCGAATAATAGACTCTTACTGATGCCAACAGAAATATAATGATAACAAGGGATTATCATCTACAACTTAAAGGGACACTATAGTTACCAGAACAAAGACAGCTTATTGAATTTGTTCTGGAGAGTAGAATCATTACCTTTAGGCTTTTTTGCTGTAAACACTGTCTTTTCAGAAAAAATGCAGTGTTTACATTACAGCCTAGTGATAACTTCACTGGCCACTCCTTGGATAGCTGCTAGAGCTGCTTCCTTGGGCAGTACTGCAGAGTAAGCAGCACTGCCATTCAATATCTCTTCCCTCTGCAAGCAGACACTGAACTTTCCTCATAGAGATTCATTGATTCAATTCATCTCCATGGGAAGATGCTGATTGGCCAGGGCTGTGTTTGAATCATGCTGGCTCTGCCCCTAATCTGTCTCCTTGTCAGTCTCAGCCAATCCTATGGGGAAGCACTGTGATTGGATCAGGCCACCACTTCTGATGATGTCAGCAGATTGAGGCAGTTCACAGGCAAACAGTGGCAGATCCAGAAGCTGCAGACTTGAATACAAGGAGCTAGATGATGGTTTTAACATTATAGTGTTAGGAATACATGTTTGTGTTCCTGGCCCTATAGTGATCCTTTAAAGTGTTAGAATGATGTTACTACAATAGGGGATAAGAGGGATAAATGGTAGCTAATTCAAGATAATGATGTCACTCAGCAGATATGTTGTAAGACTTCACCTAGATTAGAATATTGTGTCCTGTTCTGGGAGTCTATTATCATAAAAAATTGTAGAAGAAAAAAATAGAAAACATTAACGCTAATGGTAAGGCAAGGTCTTTATAGGTTTCATTAATGGAAAGGTCTTTGTATGTTTCATTGAAATATCTGATGAGATGTAACAAAGTATATGTTATTGATGGTTTCTGTAGGAAAGGGGATTTCTAGGGCAAAGAGACATATCCTGATTCTTGACTAAAGCGAATATAAGAACAATGCTAGGATAGAAAATGACACAAAGTTGCATAGAACAGCCCTGCCAAAGAAGTGGTACAGATATGGAATTGGCAGTTTAACTGAATTTTATCTGACATCTAATTCTGTGTTTCTATGTTTATCCAAGACACCCCCATGAATCACATGGCTCAAAACCAAAGCTGGAATCCCATGCCTCAAAGTCAAAACTGGCAGGTATATTTGGGATAATAAGACAGAAAGTCAAAATGTAGGATTGTCTCATCGAAAACTGGCATTTGTACTGGTCAGCGATTAGGGCTCTTCTCTAGGAGTGTTCACACTCTGAGCTACAGGTTCACTTACAAGCAGGATGATATACCCACTTATCCTTAATACTGTGAAATAGCACTCACTTGTAATTCACAGGGGCTCGAGAAAGGGCTCCTTCCCTTCAATGGCACAGGTTTAATGAAGGTTGAGTATTACCACTTCTTCGGTTTGTAAATTTTATTCCAACATAGTTGACCTGACAAATTTTTGACATGTATAGTGTCTGCGTGATGGTGTTTGACAAGTATATTACACCTGATAAACTGTTGCCATAGGAACAATTACTGATTTCTATAAAGGCATACATGCATTGCTCTTTGTAGAATAATACAGGTACACTTGTCGCTCTGCGTATTTTACAAAACCTCCTCCGTCTCTGTGTATAATAAAAACCCTGTGTTTAATACAAGCACACACTATTTTGTGTACTGTTAAATCTCTCTGCTCTGTGTGTAATAAAGATACACTTGTTGCTCTGTGTATAACCGAAATATACTCATTGTTCTGTACATTATTATACACGCACTATATTTTATCCCTTATAGTGATTTATAGAACCTGGATTTTGCGTAATTTCTTGATTTATTTTGTGTGTTTAGACGTGGATAAAATGATAGCTGAATGAATAGAAGCTTAAAATAATGAACACCAGGATTGATCCAAAAAAGCCTGAAAAATATCTTGAAAAGCAGAAACACATGCCACATCGTGTGGTACCAATGCTATATTTCATGCATGACTTTAGGGAATGTTAATAAGGATTAAAAACATACTCCACAGATCAACAAATCATTGAGAAGCAGCCAATTAGAATTTCTGCCTTCAGATCTCTGCTCTCCCAAATTACCAGAAGAAGAATGCCATTATTTATATGTGTACCTGACTATGCTTAAGACTGAAAACTACAGAAAGCCCCAAAGAAGGCATTAAAAATACAATGAATATTCTTTGCTTTTATGGCCATATAAGCCAGAGCTGTGTGTCTCCCTTTCTTTCTTTTTTGCTGTTCTATGAGACATCAAAGTTCGACGACTTGGGTACTATTTAAGTATTAGCCAATAAATGTGATTAAGATAACGCTTCCAAAAAAACATGTGTCTGGGACTGATATAGTCATATGGGATACAGATGTGTTTTTGATTTGTGTTTGACCTAAAAAAAATCAGCTGATTTTAGTAGAGATGGTACGAAGGGACACTGCCAGATTCAACTTATTAGTAAGGCGCGTTTAGCTCTATGACATCAAAGCGCTGCGGTTTATTTGAGTCTATTAAAAAATCTTTTCTTTGTAAATACACCATTTTTTGTGCATTGTTATGGCTGCCATGGGAAGAGAAGAGAGAGCTCTCTAATATATTGCTGCTTTTGTTAAGTGTAGGCTACATTGTTATTAAATTCAACCCAAAAAAAGAACATTGTGGACATAATTAACTCAACAAAAAATGTATGAACTGATATGACGTGTGTGAGTATGTGGGGCTACGATGAGAGGTGGCATTCATTTGGATTTGCTGCTGCCATTCGTGTTGGCAAGTGCTCTTTGAGTAAAGAACTGAGCGCTACTTGTAAAGAAAATACATATGGGCAAATGGAACCTGATATATTTACTTAAATTACTAGAATTATTGACAAGTAGCATGTTTTACATAGTATAAATACATGAAATACCTGCCAGAAAATCCAGGATTAGCTGTACCTTGTTTATGGTGCGAAGATTCATTTTTTAATACTGTCTGTGCTTTATTTGAAGTAAAAAAATGGCACTGGTGCTCTTTTAAATTGAAGGCTGTGTACTTAATTTTATTGAAGTGTAAGGGGTGCAGTTAATCAATAATGGTGAATAATCCTTGGGAAATAAACACTGATGTTTGAGCAGAAGACATATTTTAAATTGGATGGATGGAAATATGGTGGATAAAGAGAGAGAGAGAGAGAGAGAGAGAGATAGATAGATAAGGCAATCTAAGTTTGCATAGAAGTCTGGCGAGTAGAATTGCATAGAATAGGTCTCGCGGGGAGTCAGCAACAGGTTGCGTATATTTCAATAAAGACTAGTATCTTTTGTTATATCACATATATTATTGTAGACCCACCTAGTAACACCTCAGTCCAGCTTGCAAACACACACATGACTTATTATATAATGTTTTTAAAGTGGTAAAAATGACTAAATCCCACTTCAGAAGTCAGAGTCTTATCCTCCCACATTATCCAGAATGCACGAAATATATTATCTCAACCTGTGCATGTTTTTGATGAATCTTGTCATCATGGCCAAGTTTCCGACAATCTGAAACAGAGACTAAATTCATACTTCGTGCACACTACAGAAGGTAAAAGTTTCCCATTTAAAAAGCGTGTAATGGTTTGTGTGAGAGTACTAAGGCATAATTGAGTGTTTTCTTAATGTATTTTGAATTTTGTAAGTGCCTAACCAACAGATTAATTTGTGATACACTTAGTTTTGTACAATAGACAAATATAATGTGTTTATACAGATAACCACAATAGTATATGTGGATATGGATATGCTGGTCTTGTGGGAAAAAAATAGCATTTCTATTGGCACAGAGGGGTTAATACTGCCTACTTGACCTGATCTAAAACATCTGCATTGTCTTTCTTAACATTGCCCTTACCAAGCAGTGTGAACTTCTACAATGTTTTCATTCCATCCTTTTTGATGCTCCCAGGGTCACAGACCGAACACAAATCATTTTAGGCTTAGTAGTGGGGGGGGGGGGGGGGGGGGGATGAAACCCAATCCCCAAAATACTCTGTGTCTACAAACAAGGGCTCATTTTTCCTCCAGGAGACCTCCATGACTTCTTCTGGTTTAGAGTTAAAAGACTTACACTAACAAACCACAATACAGATTCTGAATGTGTTTCGTGACTATAAGGTATATCATATTCCCTTTGTCAGACTGCACAAGACAATCCTGGGTATCAGGTGCTGCATATTACAGGTGCAATATTTTGAATTCTAACAGAATACACTCATCAACCCTATGTATAGTTCATCACAAAAACACAGTTTTCTTGCTAAATTAAATTACAGTATATCATATTGCTACAGTATCCTTCCCTTTAGTAGCATATTTTTTTGTATTTCAATTAAAACATTTCTGGTGGAAAATGCTATATTTATAATATGCTACGAATTATCACTAACGGTTTGTGTTCATATGCATTATGCTCTGAATAATTCTGATCTACTTGCAGATCGATGTACATTTTTACTACTGTATTTCATAATTATACACCTGGGATCATTGGTGGATCTTGAGATCAGCCAATTCCATTTTATGATTAAGCAGGTATGGGACAGTCTTGGGCAACAGAGATGAGGTTTACTACTGTTTACTACTCCACGCCCATAGTACTGAGCTATGTCATTCAGGTGTCTGACATACAGTGTTATTTACTGAAGTGAGAGTTCATAGAGAATTTCAAATGTAAGACCACAATAGCTGAACTAAAAGCACAGCTGATTTAGAGAATTTACCCAGATTGAATACGTTGATCTTAAATTTAAAATCACATTGAATTTGCACTTCAGTGCATCAAGGGTTCTTCAGCAAAGTCCCCAGGTATGATGTCAAGTACTGAACTTCAAGAACAGAGAAGAACATATTAAAAATCTGTTGAACTCTCCAGAACGTGTATGTTTCATAATATACCTTATTCTGGAGTGCATTCTTGCAAGTAAGGGAGGCACACACTTGCCTACTATGCACTGCATGTGCAAAAAATAGTATTGTTACAATAACATGTAAGGTGGGTTACAGCCACGGCATGTCCCTCCACTGTAGGAACATAGGTGTATTTCTAAGATGGGAAGCCCAGCAAAAGACCTAGTTTTAGTCTGTCCCATGTAGCCCTGCCACAACATGGTATTTTACTTAAAATGGTAAATTCACATTTCACCTAAATGTTCACCAAAAATAACCCTGTAATCATGCAATGGAAAAAATAAAATAAAATATATATATATATATATAAGCTGTAGCTTAGTCCAATGGTTGTAAGGAGTGAGTAAGAAAACAAACAAACACTGCTGATGCAATAATAAGTATAAAAACAGTTGCAGAGATTAGAGAATAGATAGTTTTTTGCAAGAATTTGTATGAAATTTGCTTTTTTCCAACTTGTGGAAATTAAGTTTGGCATTTACAAGACTGATAATGTCTAAAACAATATTACTTCCAAAATTTGGAAAATCAGAAAAAGCTGTGCTGATTTACTCCATAAATAGAATGGATATAAGTGAAATTTACTGTGCCAGACCATACGCACTCACCTAATGCAGCATCATGGAAAACCGGGACATTATTTGGTCAGTGTACAAAGAAGAATGTAGCTCTTAATATCCCTAGCAATACCGCCTACATTAGTGCTCAAAAAGGTACTTTTTAACTAAGAAGAAAATACACCTGCTCTTTCTGCATATATCCTACATTTAGATGACCTCAAAGTCTTGAATAGCACAATCATAACTAGAAAGAGACTTCCGGTCTAATCCACTTGAGCTCCCTGTTCCCCTGAATACTGATTTTACTTAAACTCTGTTTGCCCTTTTTTTTATGTAAGCTGATGAAAATAATAAATACCATATAACCTCATATTTATATTGAGGAACAACTCAAGAGCCATGGGAAAGGCTTATTAACCCTCTTGGAATTAGACACGAGAGAAAATTGTTAAAGTTCATCTACATTGTGTTTTCTCCTAAAGGAGAAATAATAAACCAAGATTTCTTTGAGATGTATATGTAATGAAATTTGCTTCAGTGTGTAGTTTATCTTTAAGACTAACATACTCCCAAATCGTTCCTCTTGTAAGTAAAGCCCTCTAGGGTATGAACGGCAAATGTTGGTCAACAGAGCAATAAACAGGAATTTCTGTAAGGGATTGCAGAAATAAACCAATAATATTCCATCGGAGCGAATGTACTGGACCACATATCACATATTGCAGTGTATCCATGTGTGTAGGGGGTAGATCACCAGATCATCATTTTCAAAAGAGATGCTTATGTAAAATATGCACGCCACGGTTCAGTTTATCAATTATAGCCTGAATGTATGCATTTTTATAAACGATCCTAATTAAAATTAAAGTCTGGGCACCCTACTAGATATCCCTAGCCCAGAAGGTTATTAGCAACAAAAAAAAAAAATTGTTGACAGAAAACAATTCAAAAGGTCTAAATGTGAAGTAATGGAAATCAGTGGGATCAATATTATATATTATCAATATTATATATTATCAATATCAGTAATATTCATAATATTATTTTGGTTTCCATAGGAATTGCTTTACTTTTACAACTTTGCTCCACCTTTGTGTTAGTGACACATTTACAACTTTCCCCCAATGAGGCTTTTACTCTGGTGTTGATCTCTATTGTAGAGACACATGAGAGACATAAGGGATGGCTGGGTACAGACTTTTGAAACCTCGGTATCAACCGAGCTCTAAGAATTCCATTGGCCAAACCCATGTGAGCTGGTAAAACTGTCAGTGTTCTGGTTATCTTATATTTTTGTGGTTTAAGGTGGGAATTGTGGTGAGTTTTTAAGGGAATTGCAAATTCTAAACCAGAATAGCCAAACCGAAAAAAAACAACAACAAAAAATACTTTAATTCAGCTATTTTCTAAATTTTACCTTTTTCTAAAATTTACAATCCTCTCATCAATTCTCGACAATTTCCATTTTAGTTAATTGCTCTATGACTTTGTATATCAACACTCTAGCCCCAAGCATTTTTTCTTTTTATTGAGGATCTTATAAAAAATATATATATATATATATATACTTGGCACAGTATAGCATTTACTTTAATGCAGTCCTGTAGAATGTATTTTCCATAATCAACTGAATTAAAATAGGCAACTGATTAAAGACAGTGTTAATATAACAGACGGTGTGTTTGCACTACAATAACAGACAGTTTACGCTAATATATTTTAAAACAAATGACATGTTACAACATATTGTGTAAAGTCTATTTACGTTAATATTTTAAAATATAAGCAGATGTAATTCCAAGTCGAAATAGACAACTGACATGTATAAATGTATAAATGTCCATGTTATTGACACTGTGCATAAACGTATTTAAAAACACACTGAGTAATTTAGTATACGGCAGATCAGAAGCCCCAGGACAGCAGGCATAGAGCCGGATGGTGCCATCCCAAGGGTCTTTCTTTACCATGCTGACATGAATAAGGGGATTAGGATGGTATGTTTCCGCCAGCTCTCTCTATGGGACAATAGGCTCCGAGGTTTAGTGTCACACTCTCTGATACAAGTACAGCAGGCTGTCAATCAGATTTCATCAAGACACTTGTGTCACTTCCATAATCTTATTACCAGATAAAAACAGGCAAATCCTCCCTAGAATAGAACGTTACATTTAATAGCTCATACAATTCATTTAATCCCTATGGTCATCAGGCCATGTAACCCCTCCGGTGGAATTCGCCACAAAAAAAGAGGGTTGTAGTTGTGGGTTATAAATGACATGGGAATTTGAGGGGCACAATCCTTAAGTCGACCAAAATCTTTAACCAACTTTATTGCAAACTGCATTTAATGGTTCATTGATCTTGTAACAATGTAATGCTGTGTACAGCTCAAATCTGATTGCTTATGTTGAACGGAAGATTGGTTACTGAAGTCACAGACAGACACGTGAATTTTAACCTCCGGAAGGAATGGGCTTATATTAAAAAGTGCGTTTCTTTTCTTCCATTTTTTTTTCCGTTTTTTTCCAGGAGCGAAGTGTTAAGGGGTCAGGATGAGTTTATGGGATATATGAGAAAAGAATATATTTCTAACAATATGTATATAAATGTAGTTGGTTTTTTTTACTTTGCAAATGGCATTTTTCCTAAGTTTAGGGAAACTAAAGTCAAGAAGGTATATTTTTATATCTACAGTTTGACTTCTGTACAGAGTCAGCACATTGAGAAACTTAAAATGTATGGCAAATATACATAGCGTTGTGATAATAGTAGTCAGATGGAATTAGAGTTTAAAGAAAACAAACACAGACTTTTGCGATTGCAATCTACCAAACGGCAGCTAAACTCTATCCACCCTCAAATCTAAACCATTTAAACAAAATAAAATATTGGTTACAACTAGCAATAGGCAAAATATTTCACCTTCCAAAAAAAAGTCTGTTAACACTGCCAAAGACCATTTGTGAAAAATAGAAACGTTTTCCAAATCTCTCTCTTACAAAACAAAGATGTGCATCAGATATGTGTGTGTGTGCATAACGTGGCTTACTAAACATGCGCCTATGTTTTTACCATACGGAAAAAACGAATAGGTACATTGTCTCTATAGCTAGGAGAAAACAATTACAATTTAATTTTACTTTTTTCACACCATTTTCTTGTAGTGAAACAGAGTAAAAGGTTAAACCTGAGGATTTTGTAATAGAAGAATAAAAATAATCAGCCAAAAGAAAAATACCTGACCATAAATAAATATATATTTTTTTTTTATTAAATAATGATTTTTTTTTTTCATTCAAATATATAGGCAAATAAAATATAACCATATATGTCTAAATATTTTTTAATTCTTTAGTAGTGATGTACTATTATTATTTATAGACCGGCAATATATTCTGCAGCACTGTACAATGGATCTTGATTAATATTTAGATAAAAAGAAATAGTGGTACTTTCATTAGTTTGTATATGAGAAAATAGCTAAATTCCTTATATATGTTTACCAAGGTGGTTTGCCAGTAAGCACATTCTGGAAACTAAGTACTTTAACCCCTTAAGGACCAAACTTCTGGTATAAAAGGGAATCATGACATGTCACACATGTCATGTGTCCTTAAGGGGTTAAACAAACCAGGTGGGTTTTTAATATCTTGATGCTCCTAATGCAAAATATTAAAAACTTAACAAAGCAAATGTTCTTTTGACCAGGGTGGACCCCATGTGCTGCATAAATATAACATATAGAGGGGGAGCCTTGTGCGTGACCTCTTTCTTTAAGAATATGGTCAGTTTTAACAGTAAGCGGTGTATCAGGACACTGTATATACCAGTGAAGAGATGGTCATGCACTGGTGCTGAGTTACATTGAAATGGAAAAAAATATATATAATACAGAAATCCCACGATAATTATTCCCAACTATTATTCAAAAAGTGAACTTTAATATCAGTTATTATTATTTTTGTTGTTTTATACAAACGTCTAAAGAAAAAATTGCAAACTATAGGATGTGTAACAACCTTTTAATTTCCACGTTTACAGCATTTTTTTCTCTCAAGTTTATACAATCATTCAAAAAAAATGCTAAGATTTTTTTAATAAAAAATGTTTTTTTAAGGGTAGCCCGAAAATACCTGATTTTTCTGTTGGATGCAACTAATATATAAAATGCAGCTACTAAATAAAAAAGCACTGAAACAATGAAAAACATCTGGATTCTAATATTTTGATGAACTGATTAAGTTATCACTAATTATCTTTTTCTTTCTTATGAAACATTAAGCTTTACAGTAGAGCTCTTAATAGCCTACTTGCTGTTTCACTTGCAAATTTAAAAAAAAAAACACCCCCTTCCCAAAAAGAAAGATCTAATGAAAAATAATATTTGCCTCCACTGGGCAATGTGTGAGACCTTTTAGGAAATGCTGTCAGTGTTGAATTGCAGTGTTAAAACCTCACTGTTGATGGCAGAGTGCAGCCCTTATAAACAGCTAATCCCGGGAGCAGGAATACTTAAAGCAAACACACAAGCCATCACTTCTCCATCAAATTACACCTTCCTAGAACATTTTAACACAAACTTTCTCCTGAAAGGAGATAGATTCTTTTCACAGACTTGAGGTTAGCTTTTCACTTTTTTAAAAGTATATTATTCACAAATAAACATTTATAGGCAAAAAAAAAAAGAAGAAGAAGAAAAAAAAAAACTTTTAGCCCCTGCAGGGAGGAAACCATGTTATTTCTGGCGTCGGATGACACAAGACATTTATGACATGAAATTCAGATCAGCGCGAGGCCGATGAAATGGCAAGCCATCGCTAGTCTACTTCCTCAGGCTTCCTGCGTTAGCTTTTCAAAATGCTTTTCTTCCTCTCAAACATGTCTGTAAAAGAAATAACATTTTGCTTTCTTATTTAGTTGGCAAAAGGGAAACCTGAATGTTTTCAATTGCATGTCCTTAGGATCTTTGTAGTAACCATGATCAGTCCCCTGTATGCATAAAAAATGCCATGTTTTCTGCGATAAGAGGATTTTATTTTGTAATGAGCACTGAGAAGTAAGGTGAGATGCTGTTGTAAACATTTTAAGTGTGAAACGCGTCATTTTGGGGTTAATTTTGCTTTTTCTGATGTAACTGAATATATGTGTCTTTTTAACATTTTCCTTGGAAGCATATGCACAATTGAAAAGGCCAAGTTGGTAAACACCTTTTTATTCAGTCATACTCCAGACCATTGTCCTTCCCAAAATCCCCTATTCATTGTCATTAAGACCTCTCTTGTTATAAATACTGATGGTTATCCAGTTTTAACAACTGATAAAACATTCTCATGATTTTGCAATAGTGGCTGGCATCAGTGGCGTCTCCAGAATTCATACTAAGGAGGGGCATATAAGGGGCCAGGGAAAAAAATAGGGGGAAGTTATTGTGTGCGTGTGTGTGTGCGTGCGCGTGCGTGTGTGTGTTATTTAAAGTACACACCAACAGAGTTGAGGAGGGGAAAAAATGTGGATGAAAACCCCTTCCACCTGAAGTGGATAGTTAATACATTGCTAAACACAAATACACACACCTGTCAAGCCATAAGACTTGCTTTTCCCACAGAAATCTCACTTTAACAGTGCACTCACTACTGTATATATATATATATATATATATATATATACATATATATATGTATATATATATATATATATATATAAACGCACACATACATACACAAAGCTAGACAAATTCCAAGCGCCAGGGCAAAATGTCTAGCAGCCATGGCGACCTGGCGCCTGGAATTTGTTGAGCTTTGTGTATGTATGTGTATATATATATATATATATATATATATATATATATATATATACAGTAGTGAGAGCCTGGCATTTGTCAGCCCTTTGCTAAGTCACGCAGGAAACATTAAAGCAGGCCGCCGTGGGGAGCATGGAGGCGGCACGCGACGGACCAGTAACCTTCCTTCCTTTCCTCTTTTGCGTGCTGTTAAGTGACAGGACATCACTCCGGCCCTGACATTATTACAGAGAGTGCGCAGGGGTGCAGAGAGAAACTGCAGGGAGATTGAGAGGAGACACACTGGACGCCAGGGAAAGATCCACTAAGCTCTCCCAAAGGTAGGGAGGCTGCGTGAATTTAACTTAAAATAAAAAAAGCAATTTGTGAGTGTGTGAGAAAATGTGTGTGTGTGTGTGTGTGTATGTGTCTCAGTGAGTGTGTGTGTGTGTCTCAGTCAGTGTGTGTCTCAGTTAGAGAGTGTGTGCTTGTCACTGTATGTCTGTTAGAATGTGTGTATGTCTGTCAGTGTGTGTCTCAGTCAAAGATTGGAGGCGGAGCTTGTGTACGGGGAAGCTGCTGCACAGTGGCGGAACTAACGTAGAGTGGGCCCTGGTGCAAAAACTGTTTTGGTCCCCTGAAGACACATGCTCATCAGGTGGCCTTAACTACACAGTAGTATATATAAAATTTGGTGTGTAATGGGGTGAAGCATGTATGTATGTATGTACGTTTGTATGTGTGTGGAGGTGAAGGTATGTGGGGAAGAAGTGTGTATGTGGGTGAAGAGATGATGTGTGTGAGGGGTGCACTGTGTGTGTATAAAAAGGTGTACTCTGTGTTGGTGGGGGTGTACTGTGTTCAGGGGGTGTAGACAGTGGGATAGGGAAGAGCTTCAAAATTTTTACTTTAATAATTGTTTTTTTTTTAAAAAAAAACAACAATTTTTTTCTTCATCTTACCTTGCAGGGAGGGGGTTTGAGAAGGCTGCCTATCCATCAGGTACAGGGGAGGTCACGAAATGAGAATCACAGACTGACTCATACACACGCGCGCACACACAGACCCATACACACTCACACACACAGACTGTGTCCCCCCCACAGACTGACCCATACACACACACAGACTGGCCCACACACACACACACAGACTGACCTACCCCACATGACTGACCCAGACACACACACACACACAGACTGAGCCTCCCCCTCCCCCCACAGACACACAGACTGACCCCTCCCCCCTACACATACACACTCAGACAGAACCACACACACTAACTCACACTTACCAGCAGCTGCCTGGATGCCTCTGTGCAGAGCCGAGCTTCCTCTTTTTAAAAACCTTAAATATATATATATATATATGTGTGTTTTTATGGATGTTATGTTTGGTTTCCATGCAACTAACTCTATGGTTTATTTTCTATTGCACGTGTTTCCTGTTGGGGTGTGTGCTTCCTTCCTGTATCTCCTGAAACATGGATGCTATACACTAATAGCTTGCAGTGTCTTTATTTATATCACCTGAAACATGTATGTCAAGATGAAAAAAAAAGTGAATGCTACAGTATCGGAGCCCATATAGATAGTTCCACCATATACACAGCATATGCTGCTGCCTATGGAACCCAGAATTCTAGGGGGCCCCCATCTGAAGATGACGAAGGATCTATACAAGCGCAACATATTTATGCTTGTAAATATGGGGTTCAAACCTCACTTAATGTCCATTAATATCTAATATCCATCCAAATTCAGTGATGCTAATAACAAATAGAGGTGAAATAGTATGGGCTGTTCAGACTATAGAATGCATAAGGGAAAATAAGACCTTTATTCAATTAAAAAATCTCAGTTGGAAGAGAGTATTATTAATTGTGTGTGCTTATGTATAATGCTTCCTCGTAAAAGTATTTAGGAGATATAGGGTGCCTAAGGTGTTTTAAAAACGCATGTGTGAAAGACAGTAGATAATGCTGAAAGACTACAAAACACTATTGTGATCATGAATGTTCAATGAAGGCCTTGATTGTTTGAGCAGCATAGTATGTGGTAAAACAGGTATACCCAACTCAAGATATCATTTATTGAAAAAACTGTGAGAAAGCATCATAGTATACGTAATATAATCCATAAGAAAAGGTAAGATGTTGCTCTTTTTTTCCCCCGTTGCAAAACTGTGAAGTTCTGTAAAATAAGTTAGCACCATATATAATAATAATGGTAAAATAATAACCGCTGAAACCGGATAGATAAACTATTGTTTTGTACTATATACGGGGACATTTAAATTTAAAGGGTTACTTCAACCACCATGACCGCTTCTGCTTTTAGAAGCTTTGCCGGTGCTGGATTCCAGGTAAGTTTACATTTTCTTTCACAGGTTTATAGTGGGGGGGGGGGGGAGGGAGGGGAGAGGTATTGCATGATGTCAAGTAGGGCATTTTAAAGTTTTTTTTAAAAAAGGTTATAATAATCCTTTAAGTCCAACTGCTGTTTAAATGGAAATTTATCTCCAAAAATGTACAGGTTAAAGGGCGCTCCAAACCCTTAAAGTACTTCAGCTTGCAGAACTGTTTCAGTAGTTCACTGGTTCCCACCCTTGTCCTCATTTATAAACGTCGTGATTTCAAGACAAATTGGCAGTTTTATGAAAAAGATGCTGATAAACAGGGCTTGTTGATTCACTCCACATGAAGTGAGAGTTTCCATAGGGAAGGAGTAGTCAATGTTTCACTATGAGAGGGATTCTATTGGGCAATCACAACATTTGAATGTCGTATTTGCAGTATCCTAATTTTGGCCAAACAGAGACCCTTAATGAGTTTGAAAATTATGTTAATAAAAAGAAAAGTGTTTTTGTTTTCCAAAACCCCCTCTTAAAGTTGTAACTCAATCTTCCCATCACTATGTGGAAAGATACAGGGTTAGCTTTAATTAGTACCTGTAACCTGTATATTCACTAAGATTTCTTACATATTCCCAGGAACATTGCAAAGCAAACTAATAGAGGAATAAGTGACTCAGTTGACATAATTATTTATTCTATATGTAATTAAAGGATTATCAGTGCGTCACAGGGAGATGGATTTGTATTTTAAGTAAATACATTTTAAATAAATAAATTATCAAAGGAACAGTATGGCAGCACGAACGTGTGATTGCTATTTGCCACTTTACGGGTCTGATGAGTTTATAGAACAAAATTAATTTTTAAATGTTGTTGTTTTTTTTATTTTAAATGATGGATGAGCTTCATTATTATTATTATTATTATTGGTATTTTTATAGCGCTAACTTATTCCACAGCGCTTTACAATATATTCATCGGAAATGTAGTTCCTAAACATCCACAATGCCAAAATTAGAAAGTTGTGCTGTACAGGGTGGTTTCACTATACCATGAAAAGGCAATCTTTTGTACTCCAGATGTGGACTACATGTCCCATAATGCTCTTAAAGCCATAATGCTGACAACAAATCAAGGGAGACATCTTCCCCAAGCCTAAAGGCCTTTACGAAATCCCTCTCTACATACCTCAAAACGGAATGCGTGTGTTATGGTTAATTATATATTTCCTACCTGTTCTATGTTACATTTTGTATATATTGTGTATTAATATTGTTTTTGTATTTTATTGTACCCTAATGTACCAATGCAATGTTTTGTGGACCCAGGACATACTTGAAAACGAGAGAAATCTCAATGTATCTTTCCTGGTAAAATATTTTATAAATATGGAGTGCCAAAGTTTTCCTATTCCTGAAAATTTGAAGACTTAGACATGCCCGTGACTAAGGGCTTAGGGCACTAATTGTCAAGTGTTCCTTTTCCCTTCTCTCATAGTCTCTATATCTTATACATTTAATGAAAATAATAACCTAAGGGACTGTCCAGCAAATTGTTTGTTAAAAATGTGTACATTCGACCCATTCTTTCATGTAATACCTACATGACAGTTGCACTTCACACATTCAAAGTTGTTCATTAATAAGCTGATAATGTCCCAGCTTTTCAAGTCCTGCTTTAAGTGATATCTTGGTGGAATTTTCAGACTGCCTTTTGTTAGAAACTAAAACTTAATTCTCCGAGCCATGCAGCAGGCTCTGGCACATGTGAGTGAGCATTATTTCTATTATCAGCCTATTATTCTGTTTAATGTACAATCTAAGCTATTTTAACCATTGTTTTTATTGCCACCAGTTCCTCTGTATTAAAAAAAACTAAAAAGCATCTGTATCTCATATCACGTATCTCTCAATTATTTTAATGATGGAAGAACTCCACATTTGTTTAGCATTTTATTTTCCTTAAGTATGTTACTAAAGAAGAAGAAGAAAGCTGTGCAATCACTACATTATTAAACAAATAATTCATGTATGTGCCAGGACTGCTGAATTTCAAATAAAATAAAATACTGGCTGGTTAAAATGATAAAATGTAAGTTTGAAGAGAATCATTAAAGTGAAAATGAAACAGTGTTCAAGTAAAACTTTTGGTATTTAAGTACAAGACCCCGAGGCAATATATGTACTTATTTTCAGCTGCTTTCCTTGCATAAGTTACCTGTGCAACACCTTCTTTTCCTGTGCACAAACCTATCTTTACTTCTATTTAGACGAAAATTGGGCATGTCTGCCCTTTAACCGTTGCTGTTTACAACAGATCTTCTAGAAAAGCATTGTCTACTTGTCCAGTAATAGTGCCTTCCTAACTGAATGCTAAAAATAAAAAAAGGTTAACAAAATTCTACAATGTAATAAATGGCAAATCCAAATTAAGAAAAAATAAAACTCCTTATAGTATTATTGTTCCGTTTATGAACCTAAATCATATCTCTGATTAATACAATACATTGGAAGGGAATAAAATGTTGTTTTTGTTTACTCTTTGGTGGCAAAGTGGGATTATTGGGGTGACCATGTACAAAGCATACATGCGGCTTCTAATATGTGTGCATGTCACTTTGAAAATTCATTAGAGTTTAGTCTTGACTGTAACCCCAAAATTCTCTTCATCACAGTTTATATCTATATGTTACATTTTATGACTTTCTTCATCTGGTACAACCTACAATGGATCAGCCCATAGGCTCGGTTCTATTCATGTTAGTCTATAGTCAGGGAACCGACAATCCCAATAATTGGCCAACACAGCTTAGTACCCTAGGCACTGCATTAGCACAAAGACCTCCAGTTGAGATTATGCTGTATTTAGCAGAATTATCTGCCATTCTATAGAGAATGGTCTCATTCATTCCTAGTAGTCAGTTCTGGGAATGCCATAGTTCTACTCTGGGAGTCATTTCTGGGAATAACCTGGTCTATCCCAGGAGTCATTTCTGGGATTGCTTCATTTCATCCGTATGAAGAAGCTCTAGGTCTGTATAGCACAACGTGACCTCATTTCCTTTCAACAATTGAGGATACCATTATTATTAAGGTTTTTTTTTATTATTATTCATTTTATATTATTTTGATTAGAAAGCAAATCTGATCTTTGCGGGTATGGAGACCCAGTTACCTGCGTACTGCGTTATAGCTTTAAAATAGCTTTACAACCTGCTTAATTTTTGTGTTTGTAGAGCATGAAATATCCTCAAGATCAAAAATGGGAATGGACACAGGAACTTAGTTCTAGCTTCTATTTTGTATCATATAAGGCTGCACAAAGTGATTGCACACGAGGGTACATTCTACATTCTTCACAAACAAAATATTACACAAGAACAGTCCTTGATAACTTGGAAAATAAGATCTTGATAGAACATTGTACATTATAATGAAAATATTTTAATAGTAAACTAAAAACAAGATATGCTTATTTAAATGGCCATCTTTGTCTGCCTACCTCAACTAACTCTAAAGGAAACAATGACTATATTAATGTTTTGACCAGACTCAAAATAAAATAAATGTATTCTCAAAAGACAGCAAGATGTAATGGGAATAACAACATTTTTAGTTGAAAGGGTTAAACAAAGCAAATATACAAGAACAATAACGTCTTCTAATATTCTTACAGCATCCTGACGCCAGCCTAGACAATGTCTGTCTGTGTACAGTACTGTTACTGTCTATGAATCTCTGTGTTTAGGATGCACGGCTACACATTAGTGTAGACTGAATTTGGTAGGTACCACTGTGCACACAAAAAACTATATTTGAAGTATAAAAAGGGGTAACATACTTATGCATTTGGATCTCATAATAACCATGTACTATCTACTGTCATATGTTAATCCACTCAATAATAAATTTATAAAGAACATACATATATGGAGAAATAATAAAAAATAAAAAAAACTTGGACAAAAGACTAAATACATTATATTAGTCCAATAATATTATAAAAATGTAATGTACAGTTTATATATCAAAATCAAAGAAACGTTTCTGTTAAGTCGATATGTGAAATATTAGAAAACACAAAATTCTGATTTTAGCTGTCAAAAAAATGAAAATGTATTAGAATAATGTTAAAAAGATGAGCTATAGCACCAAGTTCACTACAAAGTACTGCAATGCCTGTTATGGATTATATACACCATTATATATCATTATCTATTCACGAATTAAAATATTGAAACTAAACTACTAAAGACATATTTTAGCTGAATCTCTCCAGCAAATTACATGCTAGTTTATATGCTTGTTTGAGAAAGAATTAAGTTTCATGGCTTCAAGAATTCGAACAGTAACTTCTATGTTATTACTAATTTAGTGGTATCCTTACAATATACAGCGTCGGGGAGAGAAGAACTTTCACAGAAGTTGTAGTGGTTGTAGGGTAAAGAAGGGCTTAACCCAGAGGAAGGGATGATAAAGAGGGCTGAGACAGGTTCTGCAAAAGAGCACTCCTGATATCAGTCCTATTACCCTGATAGCAATTAATAGGGCGTAAAGTGCCCTATTCTTAAAAAGCACAAAAAAATATATAAAATAAAATAACTTTATTCCCCTTATAGGGTACACACATCTTGAAAAAAGACACCAAAGTGAAAAATAAGTGCAAAAGGAAATCAAATATAAACTGATAAAATAGGACCAACTGCTGAAGCTTATCCGTACAGGTTGTAATAATCCTGTGACAAAGTTGCCAATAAGAGATAGTGATCTAGCCTTAACTCACTTTCTTTACCCAACTTTTTGTTTTGGTCTTCATTTAAAATGAAAATAAATAAATAAAACACTGTTTTTTTTATATGGAACTATATGGTAATATATTCAATATACATTTTCGTGGCATTTTCCCCTTCACTACCCAATTAAGATTAACTTTTCTATGAATCATGGGATGAATGACTGCCACACAAAATTAGAGAAAAGAAATCTGGATACAGATATTTATTTAGCTGCTTAAAGAATGTAAACTAGGTAATAAACATCAATTTATCATCTAGACATGCTTTACAAAAATAATGCTGTGAATATAATAATGCTGTGAAAATAATAATGCTGTGAATATAATAATGCTGTTAATATAATAATGCTGTGGAAATAATAATAATGCTGTGAAAATAATAATAATGCTGTGAAAAGTATCCCTTATCTTAAGATGTGCCTGACTGATTGAAAGTTATGGAAAAAAGCACAAAACTCATTTTTGTAACATTCACTAGGTATGACAAAAAATTGGAAAATGGACAAATATCTTCCTTAAGGAACTTGTTAGCAGTTTTTAAAACGAGCTGCCAAAATGCTATGAGAATACAAAATAATGTATTGATTTGGCCAGAATATCCACTTGTAAACAAGTGGCATGGTACGTTGCTATTACAGCATACTCATACAGAGTTATTCACTAAGGTGAAAATTCAAGGCGAATTCAACATGAATTTCAAGTTTCAGGTCATAATAGTCAGACTGGAAACATTATCTAAGGCAGCTGTGCTTTCTGTTCAACTGCTCTGGCATTAAATGTGAAATTCCCATAGATTTCACTTAGAATTCTCACTTTAGAGAATAACCCTGATAATCTGTATAGATTTCTCTTTTACTCTATTCTCTACCTGGTTGCTAGAATGTATGTTTGAGTCACGGTGTAGTAATTTGTTCTGTTTCGTTAGTTTCCATTCCTGTATTACAGCAACATGCATTTCTGTGCTGCACTAAAACACCGATCTCTTGGTGCACCTCCCACTTTGTATTAACAGTGACGCAACATATGTCACTAGGACACCGGTTCCTCTGCTGTGCACTTTATTTCTGATTTCATACCTCACCGTGCCAGGGAATTAATGTATGTTTGCATATATCATGCTGTTCTACCCTGACTACATGTCCACATTTGGCTGGTGAATTACGGCGGCACCTAACACTCAAACACTCAATCAACTGGGCCTACAGATGTCTTCAGTGCGGACACAGGCACAGAGCAAGAACATCACAGAGGTCCGCAGTAGAGTTTGATCTATTGAACCAAACTCTTACTGTAGTTACTAGTATGTAACTGACTGTCTGTGATTCGGACAACCTGACAAAATGTTGGTTCCTTGCACCGCAGCATAACATGCACACTGAATGCATACTCTAAAAATAAAACTAAAGACAGATCCTTTAATTTAATACAATACTTTTTGTATCTGTAAATTCTTTCTATAACATTGGTTTCTATTAAAGTTTAAAAAAAGATGAAGAAATGGCTCTTTAGCTTTTCTAACTGGTGGCTGGCTAGACGCCAGGCGTCCGTTAGTTTGGTGGAGAACCTTGGCACATGCTTGGTGTACTAATTGGGGAATATAGACTTGATGAGCTGCCTGTTCACCTTCTTTGTTCTTAGGCCCTGAGAATCTAATGGATTCCTAATGGTAGCATTGGAAGCAGGTAAGTTGTATATTGGTAGCATATGTACGCACTCAATTCTTGATTGAACTGTGCTTTCTCTCGCTGTGAGCATACATGCAATACATTATTAAAAGGTTCTGTGTTTGTGCATGCACATGCTGTTCTTTGGCACAAAGGGAAAAGTTTTGCCCTGTGCTGCCGTGTATAATTTTCTAAGTGTTAATAGATGTTCTAGCAATTTGATTTTCAGAGGTAAGGATGCAGAATAACTAATAATTTTCATTTATCAGAGTTTGTATTAGACCTCTTCTCAGAAAGGAGCTTAAATTGTAAATTTCACTTTTCACTCTGAAATATGAACTCATAGTAAGTATGTTGACAAGCCAGGACGCTGTAGGATGGGCTAGTTTCTTAACACAGCAGTATGGAAAAAAGAAGAAATGACAGGAATTCTCAAACATGCTTCAATCTTAGAATTTTAGTAATCTGACAAAGTTACAAACTAAAGTGGGAATTATCAAAAATTCAAAGGGAATTTCCAATTTACTTTATGTGCTAAGAGTGTGTCTTCTGTTTTCATTTTACAAAAAGTGCAGATTTCAATAGAAATTGGAACATTTATAAATTAACCTGGTTACAACCCATTGGGTCCTGTTACTTCCTGGTTTGGTTTCTCAGTGGGGCTAAGCTCAAGAGGCAGACAATTACCCAAAGCACCTGCCTTGCAAAGTATGTGATTGGACATTCACAGAAATTCTGGGTTTCCAAACCTTCAGACGAGATCTGCAGCTTTTGCGAGCTCTTTCTAGATATACCCTAATGAACTAATGCAGAATTCAATACATGCATCTTTTCATTTCTACTAAACTGTGATTTTTATATTGGCAGTAAAGTGTCCATCTAAGTCAGTCATGTTTTCAGTTTCGTTATTATGGCCTAATGGGGGTAATGTATTTATATATGAAAAATAAGTGATATTTTGGGTGCACAACTCTAAATGTTGAGACACATTCTGCTGATTTATATGGTAATTGCTCTTCCTCTTGCACTTTGCCTCCCCTCTCACCCCCCTCAATTAGCACCTATTTTGTTTTGATATATCTCCCCCCATGTGTTATACGGCTGGAGTGCCGGGAGTATTATGGATGTAACTTCAATATGCCTAAAACTCGTTCAGTGTGTGTATATTGTTTTGTGGAATCTTTATCTGAGAATAAAGATTGGAAAGCAGAGCATGCATATGTGTATACATGTTTACCTTTTCTAGTAGGATTGCTGTTCACTTACTTAGTATATGACGACAACCTTACAGTGTATTAATGCCTGGAGAACAAAAATATCAATAGTTCAGTTTGGCAAAACATCAAATAAGGTTTATTGAAACTTTTTTAATTTTGGCCCCTACTGCTAGATACTTAACACACTATATTGCATATTGCCCGTGCCCATCTCTACATATGCTCTGTCTCGGTTCCACCTACTAATGCATACACTCCCTATTTAAACTCTATTAGATACCGGGTTTAAAACATCTGGCCACAAGGACATGGGTGATGCCAGCACGACTGTCTTGGCCAGAATTGGATTTTTGGCAGTTACAGAAAATGCAGCTGTTCTCACCAGTGAGTAATAAGCAGCCTAGGAATCTGCTCACTAAAGGTCAAAAAGCTGGCAGGGTAACCGGCCCCTGTTGAATTTGGCTGCCTCGTTCACATTCACTACAAGATGATTTCACAATGCACCTCTGCCAAATGGAGTCAAAGTCAACAGCCAAATGCACTGTCAAATTACCTGTTTATGTCAATGAAACTCAGCAAGAGTAAGTTGAATTTGCCAAACAGTTACAAGGTAGAAATTGGGCAACACAACTAACTATACTAACAGATTTCAATCTGATGTTGAAAATGGATAACCAGTCTTGCACTGGGAAATTAAATGGATACGTTTAATAAGCTTATATCCATTATTCTTCTAGTTTTGGTTGTTAGTAAGAGTAGCAAGGAACACATACCCTTTTTCTTGTACCAGTAGAGTTTAAAATTATTTTCTTTGCTTTACAGAAGAAAATATTAGTTTTAAACAGTGCCCAGAATTTCGAAATACTTTACATACAGTACGTTCAGAATATAATGTTTTTTCTTTTTCCCTGCAGTTTTCCAAAACGGATCAACCAGCGTAGGATGATGTAGCACTGATTTATTATTTGCATTTAATATGCAATTTCGTTTTATCATTTAGGGGAGAGCCATCACACAATACCAGCTGGTCGGGTGAAGCAGAGCTATCTTCACATTGCTTTTTTCCGCCCATGATTAAGTGCCACATTATAACGGGCGGAGATAATTTCCTGTATACTAACCATTGGCCTGCCAACTTGTTTCCATTTTAGCAGACTTAAAAGACATGCTCACTTTGTCTTTGCTAGACATGTATTCTGGGTGAGTACCAATCGTTTTAACGATTATGCATCTGCAGCCTATAGGTTTGCTTAATGACAGATGTCAAAAACTTACACCACAATAAATTTCCATCCCACTGAGTTCTGATAAGTTTTCATAGAGGATAACTTGTCCATATTTGCTTCTGCATAAAAGTATACTGAGAGGGTTAGTCACTAAAGTGAGAATAGCTGGGATTTCAAAGTGAATTTCAAACTTAAGGCCAAAATTACTCAATTTAAAAAAACAAAAAACGGGACGCGGAAAATGTTTCCAATTTGCTAATCCGGCCTAATTTGGGAAATTCACTTTGAATTCCCAGCAATTCTTACTTTAGTAAATAACTCTCACTTTTACACACATACAAAACAGTATATAAAGCAGGAGTTAAATATACTGGTCAGATTTATTCACTACAAAATTATTTATGAATTAAAGTCAATTTCAAATGTTGCTGAAGTGCTTTGTGTGTGAAGAGTGTGTCCTCTGTTTTCATTTTACAAAAAAAGTGCAAATTTCAATAGAAATTGGAACATTTAATAAATGAACCTGGTTACACTCTCTTCCGTCCTGTTACTTCCTGGTTTGGTATAAATCAACGTGAATCTAAAGTAATTTTAAAATTTTAGGCCAATATAGTCAACCTGAAAGCATAGATAAAGTTTTTCAAAGTTTGCTTTTTTGGCCTACATTAGACATAAACGTTGGATTCCAGACAATTCACTCGTTAGTGAATACTCTCAAATAGATTTGTAGTGAAACCAAGCCTCTTCTCCTGCCATTCCATTCTCCGCTCTTTGGTCATAATTCAAAGACACTTCAGAATGGATTGAATAAAAGAAGCAATGTGTTACATTTCCTGACTGTGATTAAGGGCAACTATACTTGAAACACATACGTCCACCTCTTGTTATAATCCTGAGATCCTTCCGCGATATGCTGTGTATGTCTTAAAAAACAAGATTATTTTTCATTACTATTGCCTTCTTCAGTTTTTATTACTGTTTAATTTATGAAACGGAAGGTAAAATTAAAATATGTACAAACGTAAACTACTAAATATTATTCTTACATGAAAAAAAAAAATGTTTACACTTAGTGTTGATTCAAAGACATATTCCACTTTACTTTATGTTTATTGATGTCCCTAAAGATAGCATGTGCTTCAAAATTCAGCAATTAGTGTCATTTCCAATTAGTGTCATTATAAATGCCTGAACAAAACATGTTTACTATGCAGAAATTATGGACACGCTATTTTTTGCACATATTTAAATACTGTATATATAGAATGCAAGCGTGTAAGGCTAGCAATTAGGCACTTTCCATATTGTGCAACTTGTAGAACCCTGAATACATACTCTTTGCATTGTGCTTTCAAATCAAATTTTACATTTGATAAATGCATGTAAATTTTTTGGGATCTGCTAAAAATATATATTTTTAAATATTATTATTCATCATATTTCTAATATTTTTGTCAGCTTTATATTTACTGGAAATTGTAAATAATGTACAAGAAATTAAAAAAAATTAAAGACTAACAGACCATTTTTTCCTACTTGATTATAATTGCCTACATTTTAAATTAATTTCACAATTCCTTAAAATTCCCAGTTTGTTGGCTAAATCCAACAAGAGCTAAACATAAAGTTATTGAATTGCTAGTAAAATTAAAACATGTAGTTCTATTTACTGATAAGGATGTGTTTGGATATAATATACATGCCGATTACTTAATTTTTTTTTAAAATGGCTACAATAATTATACAGGTATTGCAAATCACAATAGACCAGAGGAGAATATTTCAGGAATTTCTACAAATATGCCATGTGATTGGAGTCACAAACATCAAAGTGATCAAAGTGGTTGGTGGCAGGAGATACTACAAATTGTAATAAATAATTTTGACTAACATACAATTTGAATATAATTTCCATTCAATGGTGATTCTCCATCTGGAGAACTATGAAATGAGAACCACAAAAAAGATTTAAGCACTATATTGATGCTGAGAAAATGACTTCATCAAGCAGTTGTACGTTAATCTGGGTTTTCTCATACTGCACTCTCTGCATCAGAAACCCTTTGTGGACAGGTTTTTGGCGCACACTGCTCTGCATATCTTAGAGTACAGATGTGTATTAGCTGGCTAAAATCTATTATGAAGCTTGGTGTCCAAAATATGGAAGCAGAAACTACCCTTAGTCAAGATATGATGAAGACTAGTAGTACCAAATGTGTTGGAAAATGGGGAAAACAAATCTAAAAAACTAAATTGCAAGTTCACCTAATGCAAAACTCACCGGATTATACACTAAAGTGTGAATTCATGGTGTATTCAAAGTGAATTTCAAATTGGTGGAAAAGCTGAACTGGTGAAATTCACTACCTCTATGGCTATGCTGCCAGTTTGGCTACTTTGGCCTTAAATTCGAAGTTTACTTTGAATTCAATTTGAATGATCACTTTAGTGAATAAACCAGCAGATATTGTTTTGATAACATTTCTTAATATATGTGCAGATTATTTTCAAATATGAAAGAACTTACAATGAGATGGATGAAATGTTTTTGCAGTTGATGTTTTGCATATTCGTTTTGTTTGTGTTTTATATTAGCCGTTACTACTTCCTCCTTGCTAAAAAAAAATCACACCTTCATTTAATTTCATGTATTTACCTCTAAATAGTGTTTGCAAAAAAAGAGTAAAATACATGTCATCAATGACAAAGATGTTCAATAATTAAAGTGGGTTATTCACATATGAATCAAGACCACTGGAGATTTACCATTAAATAATAAAAAACGTGTTTTAAAAAAGTTTACTTAAATAAACCCTACGGCATACTCATTTAGATGTCTGATCTCAGGGGTTTACGTTCCTTTTCCCCTTCGTCCCCTTTTGGCTGACGTGTTTATTTTTTGTAAATATCTGTTTATTTCGACAAGAGGTCCTCTCGTCATACATTTTTTTTTTTTGGATGAGTCAAGCATAACATAGAACAGCATAGTACACAACACGCAGGTCGGTGTCAATTAAGCGTAAAACCATGGAACTCGTAGGTTCCGTGAACATTTAAGCAGCTTGTGAGATGGCTGACATGTTTAAATAGTTTTCACGATTAACCATTTTAAACAAATCTATTATTAAATATCATGTTACCATACATTACAATAAAAGCAATGCCAATGGAACCCATCATAAATCAACACATTTATAACACCTTATAACAAACAGTTTTTTAATGTTAAGCCACTTCCTGATCATAGGCAAAGAATTATTTAGACTCCTACATACTGGAACAGGATTTAGTATTCTTTAACAAGTGACTGCAACAGTTTACCAACATATGTAACTTCCAGGATTTTTAAAGGAACACTGTAATGTTAGGAATACAAACCTGTATTACTAACACTAAAACACAAAAGTGTCCATAATCCACCCCCCCCCCCCCACCTCCCCATCCTCGCAGCCCCACAAACGGCTTATAAAGGGTTAATTTCCATTTAAACACTTACCTGATTTCAGCGTCGATATCCCTACCTCCTCCTCCGACATGAGACGGTGGGGGGAACCTAATTCGCATGCGCGCTGAGTGGCAAGCCCACATTAGGCCTTCCCCATAGGAAAGCGTTGACTCAGTAAGGTTTTGTAACTCTGGATGTCTTATGCAAAGCATGAGGAAGTCCAGCATAGTTTCAATCTCCGTGAAACTGCAGGAAGCACCTCTAGTGGATGTCTGCTGTCAACCACTAGAGGCAGTCTTAACACTTCAATGTAAATATTGCAGTTTCTCTAAAACTGCAATATTATATATTGCAGGGATAAGGGAACAGGGACAGAGACAGGGCACAAAGAACACTTAAATGCAATGATAGTGTCCCTTTAAGATTATGTTTAAAATCTCCTATATTAAAGAATATGTCTTTGTGAGGTCTGAATAATAAAAAAAAAAGATTTACAAATCCACCACCCTATATTTACTGTAATACTAGAACTGAGAGACTTAATCTTGACTCTCTGTCAATCATCTTCATACGTTTTTGTGTTTGCACCTATCAGACAGAATAGAGAGAAAAATCTTATCCTCTTCCACCAATGCAATGTGTGCCCTAGCAGGGCAACGGGTATGTTATTGTAGTCTGATTTAGCACAGAGAGACTCTGATTTCAATGGTAAACAATAGTATTGGATGTTTTATTATTTTTTCAAAATGCATTTTCAATAATTGTAGGAACATCTGATAAAATATTGGACTCATGCGTTCTCTGCACATCTTTTAAAAATCTTATTGACGATACCGAAAGTACGATATAAACATCTTCATTTCATACACAAATATGTGTCGGAATGTCAGCGTTAATCTTTTTCAAGGTTTCTGATGAGACCATAGAGATGTTATTGACATCAGATATTGATAGGTTGGCCTAATTCTTCACTGCAGAGATGTATTCACATTACTTTAAATATTGTTTGCTGTGCAGCACCCGATTTTGATGTTTTACTGTAGTCTGACACATTAATATGTCACACTATTTATTCTGCTCTTCCTGTTTCACATTATCTGGTTTTTGATTGGTACCAATGTCTACCATCTGAGTATTAGTAAACTGTGATGAGAGATTGAAAAACACAGAGAAAATAGATTGCTGTAATTAATCATCTGCACACAGCAAAAGGAAATCTAATATAAACTTTAAAAAGGTTTAGGTTGTGCTATATGATAAGATTTGCAAGGAATACCACTATCTTTCTTTTTCAAAACGCAGAATTCCTTTTTCAATGATTAGTCCCCTTCTAATTCTAACGCAGATGTAAGCAACCTATTGCACTCAACATGTTCTGGACTACATCTCCCCTGATGCTATGTCAGCATTACGGCTGTCGGACATTCATGGAGCTATAGTCTATAAGGTTAGGAGTGCTGAAGGTTGTCTCTGCCTGTTCTAATGTTTTAGTTTTTTTATTTTATTGGACAATCTTTGTTTGTGATTATCTTACACCTCCTCATCTACATGTAACTGGTGGTAGAATACTATTATAGCTGCTGTATATCATCAGCTTACATTTCAATAAATTATTAACTGACAGGTGTTTTTTTTTTCTAATTTAAAGATTTATTTGGAATGTGTCCATGTGACTGATTTTTTTTTACTTTATAACTGTGCTCTGGTAGTGTCTATGACATAAGTTCTTTTATAGATAATGTTCTAACATTTAATGATTGATTTAACTGCAGTAGTTCAAAATTAACACGAGCAAGTATTGTTTTTGCTGTTTAAACCCCCCAAAAATTATGTTGGTAAAAAAAAAAACAAGAATTACAAACTCAGCTCAAAGGAATAACCCCATTCCAGCAGTATAGACTGTGTTTATTTTGTGGTGACCTGTATCAAAATAAGCAGTTATATACACTAGAAGATTTATGATCATGTTTAAACATAATTATAAGTATATAAAATGGTAATGATTTATAAGCACAGCTACCGATTCAGCTTGGTTGTGTATATATATATATATAAGGTAAAATTGGTATGATCACAGAGCAAACATGTAGTAATACAGTATATGTAATATAAAGGTAGTATAATAGTCAACATTTTAAATATCACTTTCGTCCCTAGGAAGATTCATATATTTGCAAATGTATCTAAACAGCAATTGTTAAATAGATGTTTCTATTATGCACCCTAATGAAAGCATAACTGACTTGCAGAGTTTTTTCCATTTTAGTTATTTTGACCTTAACTTTGAAATTCACTTTGAATGCACCTTCTCACTTTAGTTAATAATCCTGTAATTAATGTCAGATGGTTGAGATCACCCTGCCAAGAATGCAAGCTGCAACCACGAGGTTTGAACAGACACCATTGTTGGTGAAATAACCATCTGAGCTATTATAACAAGTAAACAATAATATGACGTTTCACACAGGATTTACCAACAACCTTCATATCTCTATCCCATTTATTTTATTGGGTATGTTTCCAAGTGTTACTTTGGTGACATACTCTGTCATGCTAATAAAGTTTCTTTGAACTTGAAAACTTGATAATTATATTTACCAAGATGAAACAGAGTGTATGCTTACTGCACCAATTGGGTCTATTTTTCAGGCATATTCCTTACAAGGAAAGCTTAACATGTATAGCTTGGAGGAAAGACGAGACAGGGGGGATATGATAGAAACATTTAAATACATAAAGGGAATCAACACAGTAAAGGAGGAGACCATATTTAAAAGAAGGAGAACTACCACAAAAAGAGGACATAGTCTTAAATTAGAGGGGCAAAGGTTTAAAAATATTATCAGGAAGTATTACTTTATGTTTCTATGTTTCTATATGGGTATAAAAAAATCTCGAGGCCCAAATATTCTAGAAAGTTACATCCTGTTTTATTAATTAAGTCATTATAGGTGTCACTTTAATTAGTTTCTACATTTACAAAATGGAGTATTGCTACAAGGTATCTGCAATATCACCAAAAAACAAAAACCATTCCCCGTGGAGTGTATGGTTCAGCAGGCCAGAACACTTAGATTATAGCACATTATTAAACAGAAGTCTGTTTGGTCTTGTTTTGATAATCCGTAAGGAACTGACAATAACCTTTTGTCTCTTTGTCTGTAGTTCAAGGTCCTGTCCCACTGGAGACTAGCGCAATCTTATGGTAGGGATGTGCTTTTAACCCCATGATGACTAGTTAAAGCTTCTCAAAATAGGACTCAAGCTCACGCTATCAGGGTTATATACCAAAGTTAGAAAACAAAGCGAATTTCAAATTTAAGGTCAAAATAGTCTAACTGGAAAAATTCTCAGCTCTGCTTTTTAGTTTGACTACTCTGGCCTTACATTTTAAATTCTCTTTGAATTCTCATTTTAGTAATACCACTGTACAGTAACTCAATATACTCCCATGTTTTTAAATGCAAGTGTTATTCTTTAACCCCTTAAGGACACATGACATGTGTGACATGTCACGATTCCCTTTTATTCCAGAAGTTTGGTCCTTAAGGGGTTAAAGAGCACACTGCAGACTTAGACATCCATTTAGTTAGTATTCATGAGTGCAAGCTTTTGTCTTTTTGGTGGTCAAGGAAACCAATTTCTACTAATATTCTTGAAATGGCCTTGCAAGATATTGAAGAGTTTCTTAACGTTACTCATCAAAACTATACTTTATTCACTAGCCAAAGAACAAAAATGCCAATTGCCCATCCAACATGTAAACACCTTAAGCAGTTTTGCTTATAAATCAGGTAATTTTCCCCTCCTTCTATAAGCCTGGACAAGTGAAAATATCCACAGAGAATAACTACTTCAAGCACAATGTGTATTCACCAATAAGTATACAGATTTCTTAACCGATATTATATACACACATTCATAGAAATCTTTAATATATATATAATTAGATAGGCCCTGAAAGTGAAAGTTTCTCAGCTATATATATTTTACAATTAACTGGGTGTATCATTTTGTAAATTTGTTTAGGCCCCATTGCATAACAAGGGGTTGATGCTTCTCACAATACATAGGACAGCACAAAAAAAATCTATTAAATTGCATTATACATTGTCCCAGGAACTCGGACCATAGCACCCCATGAATCTGAAATCAATCCAGCACATGAGATTATAAACATAGTCGCAACCTAAAGTCTGATTATTTTTACTGCACTATATCTAATCCTCAATCGCTGATAAGGATTGATAGGGTGAAAACCAATTTTTTATCCTTGTGATATGCATAATGCCTAGACACAACCTTACTGCCACAGTACAAATTCCTTCGGTCTACCGATATCCGTCTCTCGAAAATCATGATGACTGTATAAATTTGTATTCTACTCAAACCAAACTTCACACACATAGACTTTTATGTGTGTTCTACAATTATATTGTTATGACGTATTTTGTATGCTTGATAACTATCCATTTATCAATAGAAATACTTTTTTTTTCCAGTAAAATGTAGCGCTCACACGTCAGATTTAATGTGTCCAACTCCAACAGGACACACACAACAAATGTGCAGTGCGACGTTTCGACCCTACGGGGTTATTATCACACCAGTATTATACGAGTGTGGATAAGCACCAATAAGCTGTTAGGTAAGAGCTTTGATCGAGGAGAGTGACAGATAAATTCTGTATATGTATATAAACACACTCAAAAACACACATACATACACACACATACACGCACAGAAATAGAGCAAGAAAAGAAAAGTTTGAGAGCCAGAATGAAAAAGAACACGAGGGAGGTAGAGAGAGAAAGTTAGAGAGAGAGAAAAAGAGAGAAAGAAAGAGAGAAAGAAAGAAAGAAAGAAAGAAAGAAAGAAAGAAAGAAAGAAAGAACAAGCATATTCATACATTATATATGTACTTTTGAGAAACTCTTAGTGAACTTGCCCATTAGAAATATCTCAACAATTCCGAAACCTGGTTTCCTTTATATTTGATGCAATTCCTGACCTCATTTCACTAGAAAATAAGCGGTATCAAGCAATTGCTTTCTGCCTGTTTAGCTATATATGGATTTATGTTTCTATATATTTACGAGCAAAACCATATGGTTTTCCATTGTATAAAATAAAAACATGATTCTCTTTCCGAGGGTACTTTCTAGGACTAAGTTCCACCACCTTTTTTTACTTTCAGGAAAGTACTAAAAGGTTTTTTTGCCCTTGCATAAGTGAAATAATTAGGAAGAAAATATTTGCCATTAAATCTTCGAACACCACCACCACCACAAATGCTACATACAGCTGGCTTTTTCCTAAAATCTTAAATACCACCACTAGGTATCCTGCAGAGACATCTCAGACTCAGAGACAAGAAAAACCCCTCTTCATGAAAATATCACAAAAATTCTCGTTAGATGTGTTCCCATATATCTTTCCATTAAGGTTTGGTAGCAAAGGGTTCATAGTGACAGCCCCCCAGCAGGTCATCATGTTGAGTCACACCAGGTGCTGTGACATAACAATGCATTACAAGGAGATATCTCTCTTAATTACCAGTAAGCATGAATACCTCGACAGGGTCCCACTTGTCATAAACGGGCTACAATACTTAACGCATTTACTGCCTGAGAGGCCTACACTGCAATTGCAACTCAGGACTCTCTATTATTAAAATAGGTTAATGATTTGTTTGCTTCCTTTCAAATTGCATCCTCTAGATTATTCTACTAATATTCTATCAATACTGGTCAACAAAAGTCCCATTTCGGCTCATTGTAAAATGTGGAGCAAAAAATTGAGTGCAATTTAGGCCAATACATGAAAATATTAATAAATAATGGATTTAAAAAATGTTTTTCCTGAATAAAAGCCTACTACCATATCTACTGGAAATGTGTGCATATGAAGTCAAATTGTTGAAAATTAATAAAAGATACAAAAATAAGGTCTATTAAAGAAACTCACTTCTGCAAACAATGAAAATAATCAGATCACACCATTAAATGCATATTATGATGCTAATTTGTTCTATTATATAGATAATTAGATGCACTGCTCTCCCCCCCCCCCCCTCCTTCCCCTTATCCCCCCAATAAATATAAGAACATGTTAAAAGCTGTTGGCAAATATCAAGGTATTCGAGATAGAGAAAAGTAAAATCCCAGAACAGTTGTAACCTCAAAAATATTTATAGTCAGCATGTCATGTTAGCATTTAGTGAGGGTTTCCAAGGGGAAGAATTTTCATGCTGTAGGTACGAAAAAAAAAATATTGCTGCTAAGAATTATCACAGGCCTGTTTGGGATCCCTCTGAAAGCCTGACAAAGACTGATGCAAACCAATAGATGTTTCTCTTTGTGCCCTGCCAGACTTCTAGCAGAGACATATTATGTCTGAGTGATTGAAGTGGCTGTGCTCACCCCACTACACAAAAAAAGACCCTAAATTTTACTGACAAGCATGGAGAAGACATTTAAGAGTCTCTTTCCCCTTCTCTCTTTTTTTTTCAAGTGATGAAGCACTGTTTGAGTTTGTAGATGGCTTTAAAAGTTTGGGGAGACATGGTCATTTCAAAACAGAGAAAGAAAACTAAAAATAAATTGTGGCTTCCACAAGATGGTAGGTGAAGCCTTGTAGAAGTATAATTAATTTCCCCCTGTCACTCTCAGGGTTAAACTTAGTCTAAATGTCTCTGAATGAGCAATGTAAATACTACATGAAGACATTAAAGCTGAATTTCTATATTATGAGTCATACACAGTCTACACATAGAAAGGTGCATAAAAAGGTAAAAATTATATGTGGGTGTCTGAATGAACATATTTAACTGTAGATAGATAGATAGATAGATAGATAGATAGATAGATAGATAGATAGATAGATAGATAGATAGAATACTGAGTGTCTGAACAAATAAAGAAAAATAAAGAGGGTAATTTTCCAATTTTTTTTTTTTTTTTAGGAAATCAAAGTTCCCTCTTTAGGATGCCAACAAAAATAAAATTAAATATACATACAAATTACAAGTATTATTATTATTATTATTGTTATTATTATTAATATTATTATTCTTGCTAACAAAGTCTGCAGCTCTGTACAGTGGAAATATAATCTTTATTTACAGGTGCATTTTCATTGTTCTGTTTTAATGACATGTTATCTATATTATCTATATTTAAAAGTGGCTGAACCCACTAAATCCAAGACACAGATTTATGGATTCATTTATGTTATGTCCTTAGAAGGCATGCAGAATAAAAGTGAGCTAGTATTGTATGATGGAGGGCTGGGGAGGGCAGATTGTATTGTCAGATCTATTTCTACAATATAAAAGCTGTGGCAAGATGATTTCAATAATAAAAGACCCGACAGCCCAATGCATTTGAAATTGGGAAAAGACCGAAAAAAGTAACAGCAAAAAAAAAAAAAAAATAGAAAATATTTTATATATATATATATATATTTACTGTACATAATCAGGGAGGTAAAAAAATAAGTATAATTATTTTGCTTGATCCTGGTCTAATGACGATTTATTTTCCTTATCTGAAATCATTTTCTGTATCATTAGTCGTGTTTTGTTTTTGTTCTTTTTTCCACGTGAATTATGGAAATTTTGCTTTAGCTACCGTACCTATTCACTAAAAAGCGAGTTGCAATAACTTATGGAGCGAATTAAGGCTAAAACAACCGTAGTGAAAATAATCAGCTTGCTGTTTAGTGAATTAACCCCAAAGTCTGTCTGTCTATTATCTATTTATCTGAAATCTCCCTTGTTTATAAGAGTAAGCAAATTAGATATAAAATGTATTAATAATTCAAAGAATGCTTGAATGTATTATCCACAAGAGACTGTGTTATTACAGATAAAGAATGAAATAGTTATTTTGTTGTTGATGATAATTCTGTTGACTTGATAGCAGTAAAGCTAGACATGAATAATTTTGGCTATTCCTGAGTACCATTCCTGCACCCATCGTATACTACATTCTGTGTGGATATGGAACACGAATTGTTGTGTATCCCTGCTAACAGTATCACCATGTGCAATGTGAGTTTATTGAGTATATTGCACAGATGGAAAATCTCATTCCAATTTTCCTAATTTAGGGAACGTTAAATGCACTGAATATGGGTTAAGATGTATTCGGGAGTAAAAACATCGTGGGAATTTTAGAGTAAATCTAGTTGTATTCTGCATTATACAGCCAGATACACAGGTGTATACTTATATATATTGTTACATAAGCAATATACAGCATTGCACGAAGAATCGATCTATACATCAACAAATGTATACACTAAATGTAATAACATACCGAAAAATGCATGAATTGGTAACTTTGTACAAGTCATAAATTATAATATATTTTATAATACTATAATATATATATTTTATACATACAGATACATATTTATAAACACACACAAACACACATATAAATATTATATATATATATATATATATATATTATATGTAATTTATATAATATAATTAAGAACTGTAGTAAGTAGTCTGTAATATGTGTTTATGTATTTAAACTGCAATAATAATAATATAAATTAAAATTATGAAAAGATCACCATTGCATACTATCAATAAATAATTTCTAAAAATGATAAACTGTCACTCAAGTCGCTGGATAAAATGTTCTCCATGAAATACACGTTAAGTTAAACTAGATACTATCTATCTCGCTTAACACGAGACATGTTTGTATCTATTTAATATCTCGGTAGCTATTATATATTATATAGCCATAGCGTTCAGTTTACTGTGGATTGCGAATTATTGCACACGGAGAGCTATAGCAGGCAGAATTGTCATAGATTCATTGTTAAAAATATATATATATATATACTGCATTTAATTTAGACATTTTTCGAAATGGAATCGGCCTTGCATTTGGTAATATGTAAAATCATCTAAAATCTCTCATATTATCATTACATTTATATAAATATCCAAGTTAGTTTCTCTATATATTTATCTCGATTTTTTTTCCCTCAATAGATTTATCTAGATATATTTTTTTCTAAACACGTCTACCTAGTTAAATAGCTTGTTTTTATCTAGAACTATCTGGATAAATGCAGATCTATCTTTTTTTCTCTATACATCTCTCCAGGTATTCATAGGGTTTTATTCTCTATACTTCTAAACATTTTTTTATATATATATTTTTTCTCTATGCTTCTATCTAGATGTCTATCTTGTTTCTTTATCTATCTTGATTTCTCCAGGTTTTTTTTTTTTTTCTCGATACAGATAACTGGCAGAACCAGCTATTGGCTAGCTGCAGGGAAGCAGGTGAGTAAATAGAAGATTCAGCCCTGATTCACCTTACACAACAATACCTATGTTTATCTGAGAGCTCTATCTCCCCCTCCTCTCATTTACAAGAGCTGCATTTCAATCACTCGCAGGGGTAATTAGTGAAATGTGGAGTTAAAGTGACAGCTAATAATCTATTTAAAGGGAAAGATAGCCGAACTGAAATGTGCGTTCCACTGACATAATCTACGTAGAACCCTTACTGTTACAAGGTAATCGGAGTTTAATAACAGAGTTCTCATGGATGGGTTAGAAGAGAGAGACAGAAAGGGAGAGAGAAAGAGAGAGAAAGAAAGAAAAAGAAAGAGAGAAAGAAAGAAAGAGAGAGAGAGAGAAAGAGAGAGAAAGAGAGAAAGAAAGAAAAAGAAAGAGAGAGAAAGAAAGAAAGAAAGAAAGAAAGAAAGAAAGAAAGAAAGAGAAAGAGAGTGAGAGAGAGAGAAAGAAAGAGAAAGTTAAAAGTGACTTTTACCAGAGGTTGATACATATTTAATGTTCCCTTGATCATTGCAATAACCTGTGAATTGGGAATAGTTACACTGTATTCTATAATGTATTATAGACTGGGCATTATTCAGGGCAGAGAGAGCTGTGTGACGTGTACCGACCAACACACCATGATTGTATCTAAGTAACATGTCTTCATCACAAACATGCAACACACTGGGGCCTTCCTGCCCCTCCTGGGGTATAGACACAGAAGTTTCCTTACTGTTGGTAGTCTTGCTTGCAGAAGAGCTTCCTATCCCGGAAGTAGCAGCTGGTTGTGAGAGGCTGCTGGCACACCGTGCACTGTAAGCACTCCTCATGCCAGGAGGATTCATTGACTCTCATCAGAAAGCGGTCTGAGATGGGTCTCTGGCAGCCCTCACACACCGCCTGGTGCTGGCACTCTGAGCCTGGGGGCACACACATTATAAATGTTATATACACATAATGCTCTATGTACATAGCACACACTGCCAGGAGGGAATGTTCTGGGCGCCTAACATATACCAGTACTCAGTGCTTTGATCTGAATCATTAAAAACTGGGGCCTCTCATCACAATCACACGCCAGCTGCATAGCAAATCATTGGATCATAATACATTTGTCTAGGGTTTGATTTTAATTCTCTGCTTGCTTTATTTTAGAACAATGTCATGGCACATTTATTTGTTTATCTATAAATGTCATATGCTCGTGTATACGCAAATATTTCAGTACACAATGATTAATATGTAGATTTATTTTCTGCACACACAAATACACAGATTGTGACAGATAGATAGATAGATAGATAGAGCTGCCTCTATATAGTTCACAGTATAGGGCAAAGTTCTACAAAGTGGAGCAGTCACCATGGAAACCAATGTAAAAATCCAGCTGATTGCTCTAGTTTTCTAACTTTGTCTCAGTATTAATCTTTGTATATCATCTTTATTACTTATATTGGCCATACCGCTACATAGCATGTATGTACTACATTGCTAAATATGGGGCAGTTACCATGGAAACCAGGCTTGTCCTGTTTATGTCATGGAGTCAAAGTGTGTTGGCTAAATATATTATATTTGGAAACCAATTGCTCCTTTCTCGTGGCTGTTTGATATGTACCGTTTTTACCACAAACTGCTTAATGTTGCCTTCCTAAAGGTAGCTTAATTTTGATATATCCCATCTCTATCCATTGATACACATGATTGTCTTACTTTATAATGATACCTTCACATAGCTACACACTGTATACTCTCTATATATCATAATCCGTATATGTCATCTCTCAACAATGTATCTGTGTGGTGTAACAAGCAAGAGGTAAACATCACACTTTAACTGTTTAGTTTAGCCAATAAATATATTCACAGATAAATCAGTTTGTGTTTTATTTACACATTGTATCTACCAGTGGTGTATATTAACACACTCCCTGCATTAGTGCACACATTCTGACATTCTAAATGATTCATTTACCCAGGCAGACTTTTATTTTCATTAAACATAAGTGTATTGTGAGCAGGAATTCTCTGTTATGCTACTGACTGCACACACTGATTCAACTATTATTGCACAAATTAGTGTAACGCACACTCTCACTGCACTCACTAGTGAAACCTTCACACTATTAGTGTATATTTTAGTGCAGCACACACTCACTCTGGTATTACTGAACGCAAAATGTGTGATATTAATGTACACATTAGTGCAACGTGCAAACACCACTGTCCTTGTACACATTAGTGCACACGATTTCCTATCTATTGCTTAGAATATTGGGTGCTATCAGTGACACACACTCCCTATATTGTCACATTAGTGTAACACAAACTCTGACACAAACGATTTTTCTAATCAATGGATTGTGGGGTCTGAAAACTAGACTTGCAGAATTGAATATATAAATCTCAGCTGGAGTATGTTCTAATGTTTACTTATATCACTTTTCAGTGAATATACCCCATATGTTTTTATTTTACAGGACAGCCCACACAACCACCCTCTATGGGTTCTAATATTATATACTTTATTCAGATGTGCCCCTTTACTATTGTAAGTTCAGCTTTGCTTTCTATTTGTAAGAAATAGCACACATTGTGTCATGCATGTAGCCAATAAGTAAACGAGAAGAGAACTTTAGACATTCTGCTAAATTGTATGCATTATATGCAAGACTTGACCTAGAAAATCAATGACTGGTTGTTCACACTTACCAAGCATCACTCCTAAAGTGGCAGTGCCAGTCCTAAGAGGGTGATCTTCCATTTTAATATTGTCCAGCATCTTGGTACAGTCACTCTGCCCCCTGTTAAAACACCTCTCCAGTGATTCAGGACCTGTTGCAATATCCATAACACTCTCAGAGCCGAGTTCAAAGCCCCCCCACAAAGGACAAAATACAAAAATGCAACAATGAAACAATACAAAAGAATTATAAATAATTAATTTTTTGAAGAAAGTTCAAAACTCCCAGCTGGTTTTGCAAGTCAGAAGAAGAAGTAGTTGCTGTTGTGTTGTTTTTTTTTTCTCTATCCCAAAATCCTGCATGGGAAATAGATTCAGATGTCTCTATTCATGATTGAATAATGATCCACACAAAGCTGTACATACAACAAAAATCATAATAAAAAAAAAGGTAAAACAATTTTTAGGAAAGGGGGGGGCTCTTTTAGGATCACCTGCCTGTAAAGTGGGGATAAGGGTGGAGGGATCCACGTTGCAGTGGAGAGAGAGGTTAGGGGGTGAGTGGCAGAGGTGCTCTCCAAAAGCCAGGGTGAGTTGGGAGGGGTTGATAAATCCCAGGGAATGGTCTCTGTAGGATGTCCAAAGAGAGAGCTCCTGAGCCTGTTTGCCATACAGAGTTCTGGAGATCAACATACAGCAGGGATTGCGAGGCGGAGGAATACGCCAAGACAGCCACCTCCTCTCTTTTACAAACTTGCTGACATTTGAACTCTATTGCTTGCAAGCTGAGCGTATCCATCCGCGCCTGTGATGCGGCCAGCTCTGCAAGTCAAAGAGTGCCCAGACTTTCACAGTCAGATCCTTAGCCCTCCCTAATAACTTATTAAAAGGGGGGAGTTTCACGTAAAAAAATATATATATATTTTCCCTGTACATGAGTTCGGATGGGCCTTTTTTTTTCTTCTTCTCCCCAGGAATTAAAAAGGGCAGGTTATAATTAAACATAAGAGATTTTAGTGAGCCCGACACCTGAGTCAATATAGTAGAGCCTCCCAGTTTACTGCTTTAAGACCATTAGGGCTGAAATGAGATATTTTTATGTAGCTGATAAATGTTCTTATGGACACCTGCGAAATGGGGGTATGTAACTATAACTGTTTCATTCTTTCACATTTTGTATGTTACCATTTCAAGTTAAACTCTATATTTAATTTGTAACCATTAAATATGTGTGTGGGTATATATATATATGTGTGTGTGTGTGTGTGTGTGTGTTGGGAGGTTGAGGAGGGGGTTATGGTTGTTGTGGCAACCGATCTCCTGCATTTAACATGCCAAATCGACCCCTATATCCCATAGACCCCCTACCATCCGTATTAATTTATTAAATACATAAATAAAATAGGGATTTAAGAACCACTGTTGGTCGCATTCCTTTAAATATGTTTACTATAACACAGACAAATGTTAGTTTATTTATTTATTTTTAGTATTGGCTATTATTAGGTGTGACCTAAAAAAAAGCAGATCTAACCCCAAACTCGTACAGTCACCGAAAATGTATTTGTGGCATTAAATATGTTTTAAAATGACGTCATGCATCACCCCATCTCCAAATAAATGTTATAGGGTGTGTTTTTTTGTGTGGATATTTTTCCACTGTATTAACTCCTTATTTGCTGTAATAAAAAAAAAAAATATTCCAAGTTTAATCAAATGCATGCGGTTGACTTCAATTTCAATTTTTTTCATTTTAATTTTTGCTGTTGTTGGTTTTTTTTTTTTGTTTGTTTTTTCGGGACATTGGGCGATAAGACTTTTTTTTTTTTTTTTTTTTTTTTTTTTTTTTTATGGATTGCAATGGTCCTGAATAATGAGTTGGCAAAACACACATACTGATTCCTTTATGGGGAGAGAAGTGTGCCCTTATTGTTTTGGATACAAAAGATTCTAAATGCAGTGACCTTCCTTCGTCTGCACCTGGTGATTAGAATTGATAGTGTTAAAATAAAGCATCATTCAGTACTGAGCTAAGGATAGGGGGGAGATATTTAAATGATAACTTGGTACCAATATTGCTGCAGAACACTGCAATATCCTGTCTTCAGTTATATTCTGCAAGATCCCTATCTCTTATATGTCTGAATTCTAAATTAAACTACTTATCTCTTTCCCCTGAGCGAGATAAGATTTTTTTCCCTCAGTTTTTCCTTTTAATTTTTTAAAATGTATTTATTATTTGATGAAAGCGTACATGAAAACCGTGTATGTGTGCGTATTTCTGTGTGTGTGTTTGTGTGTGTGTGTGTGTGTGTGTGTTTGTGTGTGTGTTTGTGACTTGTGTAAATAAAAAATACACTACATTTCCAATATTAATGGAATATGATGTATACTCTAAAATAAGGAAATTTACCAAATATTGCTACAATACAGTTCGAATGCCGTTGCACAAATGTCCTTCCTTTTAAATTTTCTTGGGGTCACGGTGAATTATTTTTATTCTTTAAACTTAGAATATAGCGAAATTTAGCTTTTGTTATTTATCCTTATCATTGTTAGTTACAATTATTGTTATTAGTTTCTACATAATATATATTCTCTCTCTGTCTATATATATCTATATATTTATATATAATACAAATGTAGTTGTAGTTAGTATGTATATAATTTCTACTACTAATTTTTATATATGATATAATTATATATATCTATATGTATTTATTTATTTATAGATGTATATATATATATATATATATATATATATATATATATATATATATATATATTATGCCCACTTGTATATATGTAGAGATTTCTTTTTGGTTGTTTAAGTTTTAGAGCAGCCTCTGTTTGATGTGATACCATCAGTTACGGTGGCTTAGAGTAGGTTGGGACAGTTAGCTTTGGAGGGGGTCTCTTAAATTTGGAACCATGAAATGCTGTTTCTTGCTCAGTAGGCTAAGTTTGAAAGAGACAGCTCATCCCACAACAGGGGATTTTCAACACAGAAAAGAAACCCTCCTTAGAAAATCCCTTTTCATCATCAGTTATTGATCAGACATCCACCCCACCAAGTGTCTAACCACTTAAAGGTGTTACAGATTTATTTTAAAGGAACACTGAAATCAGGAGCTTGCTTCTAAAGAACAGGATCAGGGCAGGAAAAACCCACAAGACACCCCATTGGGGACAGCTAAGAACAACCTGCTAAAATCGTATTAGGGTCAGACAGCTACTCTGGGCTAAATGAGTCTGGGGTGGTGGTGTGTGGGGGGGGGGGGGGTGTCTTTATTCCTCAAGATAAAATGTCAGGGCTGAGGATTTAGGTATACAATATTTCATTAAAAATGCAAATGTCTATGTAATTCCCAGGTTTAGATTAACCCTTTGAACACCGGATGTTTATACTTTAACATGAATATACATATACCAAGTCTTTATTATTCAATCTTCAGTCTAATATGTACAGAAATACAAATAGACAGACAGACAGATAGATGGACAGACAGACAGACAGACAGACAGACAGACAGACAGATAGATGGACAGACAGACAGACAGACAGACATACATACAGACAGACAGACAGACAGACAGATAGATAGATAGATAGATAGATAGATAGATAGAAAATGTGTGTATACATATTTATATAAATATAAAATATCTATATATCTATATATATATAATAAAAAAATATATATAGGTATTTAGGTATTATAAAATATACATAATACTTGTGTTTCTACATGTATATATAAACATCTATATACACATATTTTATTTAGGATGATGTATTATTTTCCTTTTATTTATGTTTTATTTATCTTTAATTAAGTTCATTTGTTTTGAAACTAATCCATCTATTTACTTGTTCCTCTGGGTCTCTTAGCAGGTATTTAAGTGAGAGGAATTTTTGCCATAGGGGCAATCATGGAGGGATATTGCCTTTGAATGGAATTCTTCAAAGCACCCTGATTCTTTGAGTTAGAAAAGCAGGCTATGCCAGGTTAATAGCGCTTTATGCTCAGCAACTCATCAAGCAGAAAATCAGAGGGGGAAAAACAGATCCTGGAGCAGAGAAGCAGGATAAATAGACTGTAAATGAGCTAATTACTGCAAATGAACAGTTCCAATTTCTTTATTCTGTAATCAGATGGGACTAACAGGTCAGTTAGCAAATTCAATATGCTACTTATCTGGGGCAAGTTATGGCTTGCTGCCCTGCTAGTTACCCCCTACTCCTGCCTCAAACAAATCCCCTCCAACTGTGATGTGCATGCCCCTCTATCTATCTATCTATCTATCTATCTATCTATCTATCTATCTATCTGTGAATCTTTGTATTTGTGTGTGCACAAAAAAAATCTGCTTTTCAATAATTGTGTACTGAATGTACATCTATATATATATATATATATATATATATAGAGAGAGAGAGAGAGAGAGAGAGAGAGAGAGAGAGAGAAAGAGAGAGCGATAGAGAGAGAGAGAGAGAGAGAGAGAGAGAGAGACAGAGAGACAGAGAGAGAAAGAGAGAGACAGACAGACAGACAGACATGGCTTATATGTGCCATGATAAATTGTTCTAAAATTCGATAGATATAAAGACACAGAAAAAAACAAAACCTTGGACAAATGTATTATCATACAGTGATTTACCATGCAGCTGGTGTGTGTTTGTGGTAGGAAGAGTGTGTCGATCACACTGTGTATAGTATGTATAGGGTTTTTAGTTTTAGTGCCCCATATGAAGAATGCACTTGTCTATCGTAGTTTTGTAATTAATGGCCATAAGTAATGCTAGAATATTAGATTTTTTTCCCCATATCCAGAACACCTAGTTTAGTCCAGGTCTCATATGGATTACATATATTTAAATAGGAAACAGATCCCTTGTATTTTATCTTCTAAATTACTGTGAACCCAATGTGCTGTGATAGTCTGTGTTCACACTTTCTTCTGTCTCTCTCCCCTGTCTCTTCATGTACCAGCCCTTTATTGTGTTTTCTTGCTCTTAAACCCCCATACCTTTATCTTATTACCTCCCCCCATCTCTCTGTATTTCTCCCCTCTCCTCTCTGTATCTCTCCCTCACTCCCTCCCTCTCTCATTGCATCTTCCCATCCCTAGCTCCCTGGATGTGGCAATGATACAGTGTATAATGGCTAAATATTCCAGACACTAAGAGGTGACCCATCCCTGCAAAGCATTTATTAGAGTAGAGCAAGAAAAGCTTTGTTTTGATGTTAGACATAAAAGTACAAAGGATGCAGGCATTCACCCCATATCTGAGCACATTTACAGTGTCTGCCATTGCCATGCAATGCCGTATTAATAATTAACAGCCCTCTTTTATTAAGAATAAAGCTAAATTACACAAAATACAATATGGAATTCACCCATTGCGTTTACTGAAGACTTGGGGTTAAACATATTTTAAAGAGTACAAACAAAACGGTCCTATTTGTATCTGTATGTAATCAACATAAAGTTAATCAACTGGCATTTACATATTTATCCTTTATATACCAGTGCCAAGTATTGCCGAGACATACATAGATACATGCATACACACACAATCAACCTGATATATACACAATAACATTATCTACACACACACATACACTAAATACTGTCTATATACCCCGCAAAACACACACCAAACATAACACTCCAAGCAAGGTCTTCATATACTATCACAGAATTTTACCTACACACATATACAATTTGAACATTACACACACACACACACACACACACACACACACTCTCTCTCTCTCTCTCTCTCTCTCTCTCTCTCTCTCTCACAGACACACTGAACATAAAACGCTCACAGTAAACTTGTGCACATACTTAATATTATTGAAAGGAACACAAATACAACATCCACCCAACAAATAAACATACACACTAAATCATATTAATTTTTACTTACAGATTTACCATTATGATCAACATATACATACATATTAAATACACACACGTACACGAAATACACATTAAACACATAAACATACAAAACACTAAACACACACACATTTATACACTAAACACACACATATTAAACACACTGAACAATAACTAAACACACTACACACAAAGTAGACACACATACGCATTAAACTCGCATACTAAACATACATACACTACACAGAAACCAAAACACATACACACACACACACGGACACACACACACACGTCTGTCTGATGTTGTAATAGACAGCCCCCCACCCCCCCCACATTGATCCGATTGTAAAACCAGCAAAGAGATTTTCATGGATATTAAAAGGTTTAACTTTATTTTGTAACGAGGATCTAGCCCCGGATTTTCTCTCTGGCGAGATAATACATAAATCCTGTATAGCAAATGGTGAAATAATACAATATGGCCATTTAACTTCACAGATCAAGATAAATCCTGCATTTATTCGTGGTGCTTATAATCCTAGGTTTCTTCCAATTCTGTGCACATTTAATGCTGCCTATTGCACTGGGTTGACAAATCTGGTTTTCATTTAATGTTGGATAAATTACTAGATCTCAACCACCGGCTACGAGATCCAAAATTCTGTATATTCCAGTTTGTCTCGATTTTTTTGTATAAAAAAACCGTTAATTGTGTGTGGATGCTCAATTAAAAATTAACACCTACCTTTGATCTCTGTGGATCAAATGCTAAACTCCCAGTCTTATGAGATCTCCCCATAATTTAATCTTTGACTTATTAATGTAAATAAATGCATATTATCCAGGTAATCAGATAGCAACTAACTGAACTGCTGCTAATTTCATCAGTGAGTTTCAGATTTTGCCACACTATACAATACATTCATAATTTATTTAAAACACAAGTTGTGTTATTTTGTTTCCAAATACCTGATTTTCGAAAAAATATATTCTTATCATGTTGCCTTCCTTTTTTGTATGGGGTGGAGGGGAGGTGGGTATGTGTTCCTTTTAGCTTCCCCCCCTCCAAGTAATAAAGAACGTATTTTGAGAATATCGAATGTTCATTGTGTGTTGAAATCACGCCCTCTGCTGGCCCTGCAAGGTACACATTCTTTACCTCTGGCATTTGGAATAGTTTTTATTTGTGTTACTGAGAATCCATAGAATTGCTTTCGAATGCATTCATTTCAATTATTAATAGAGACTGGATTAAATGTTTGTTTATGAACAGCATTCGTCGTTTGATATTATTTCAGAACAAATATCAGTTTAATTAATATCAATTAATAAATAAGTTGAGTATTTAAATCCCCCTGGTAGTTATTAATATATATATATATTTTCCTCCACCAAGTAGAAAATTAATTTCTGTTCAATAAACAGAGTGAGCCACATAACGTTAAAACATCAACTTGTGTAAGGCAACACACACCACGTCCTCTCCTACTGCCCCTTAATTACCAAGCAAAAGGGCAGCACGATATTAAGATCCAATGATGTCCCCAGAGAATGACATGTCTTGATCCTTGCTGGAAGAATGGTATTGGGGATTGATTATTCGCCTCGTGGAGGATTTAGTCTTAATAATAAAATACTGCCTTCAAGAAACTTGACCCTTTAAATACCGAGGAGAAAAAATGGCTCAGATCTAAAATAGAATATAAAAAATAGTAATTAATAAATAAATACATAAATATCTAAATAAATTAATAAATAGGTAAACAGGTAAATGGTTGTTTATAATATATATATATATATATATATATATATAGATTAATTGGAATTATTTATATGTTTGATGTTCGATGATATATATATATAATTCCATTTAATTCCAATATATGTATATATTGGAATATATATATTGGAATTAATTGGAAATATATATATATATATATATATATACACACACACAAATAAATAAATAATTATTAAATTAACGATTTCATGTTTGCGTCACTTTATCGTGTATCTAGCGCTGTTTCCATGGTTACACGTGAGGAGGTGTAAGCATTCTTAGCTGGTTTATTGATGTGGTTTAATAAATCAGATCACTTGGTTATCTAACAGAAAAAAAAATGGAAAAATCACAGAAATTCTATAGCGTTTAATTTATTATTATGGTTAAATGTCTAATTAAAAGCATTGGTTGTTTGTTGAGTAAATGTGCACAAACACATATTTCATCTCATAACATTAAGACACACAAAGGTACAAACATGAAAATCCTATCCCCAGTGTTTATGCCTGTGTGACGTCAGGGGGGACAGAAGCTGAGGTGACAGTTTTAAACTAGAATGAGGGGGAAAGTTACAAATATAACTAATTCTTTCTCGGTCTCTCATTATGCCAAATTCTGTAGGATTTGTATTTTTTACATTTTTCAAAAAAAATGAATATAATCTTTTAGGTCAATATTTAGGTGTGCAGTGCATGCTTCCAGTATGCTTTAATTTTTAACTATCATCATGAGAATTAAAAGGACACCTGGTAGTTTATAGAAACTAGCAGGGTTATTCAAAGTAAGAATTGTTAGGAATTATAAATTTAAGTCCAAAGTAGCCGAACTAGAAGAATAAATGACTTGGATAACTTTTCCCATTTCAGATAATTTAGCCTTAAATATGAAATTCACTTCGAATTCCACATTCTCACTTTAGTAAATTACTCTGTGTCCGTTTTTCCTGATAGGTGTTTTTATAATAAGTGTAATAAATGTTTTTTGTAATTTACCTGAATTTTGGTTTTATACAATGTTAATAAAATGGCCCTTCTTATTTATTTTTTGGGGTGATATGCACATGTACATTTATTTCCAAAAGTGATAATATATGATCACAATTCAGATCAATCCCGGTTTGACAAAGGAAGGTAGCAGCCGAAACGTTGATTTGCTGTTATATAGTTTAATGCTCATAAAAAACTCAAGACAGACAGATATAGATTCATAATTTCCATTCATGATATTTATAAAGCAGATGATACATAGTATGGCCCTTCAATCGATGTATTGTCACATTAAAAAAAAAAAATCAGCTAATCAACGGGTTGTTTGCCACTCCTAACCTTGATATACATAAAATCTTTTTTGTTACATAGTATAATTTGTGTTACATAAAATGGTGAGTATTGCCTGTGATTTGTATACAATAAATGCAGATATGTTGATGTGTGTTTTGTGACATTATGTTCTGTATGATAACATGCCTGTTTATGCCCATGATAAGTATTGGAAACATTATGGAAAAAAAAGTCTGTGTGTACAGTACTTGCCAGATTGTTAAACCATTATTTCCATCTATTTAAGGCCAACACTTTCCTCAGCCCTCATCTCTCACTTTTATACCTGCCTACCCTAGACTTCCACCTGCACATTTTACAGCAGTCACACCACTTGATGTTGGATGGAAAAAAAAGTTTCCACATCAGGATTTCCTTTAAAATTTTTAGTGCCTTAACACTGGGTATTTTGCCTTGTGAGTCTGGTTCTCTCCCTCCACCTCCAAATATCCCCCTCCCCCCCACCACTACAGCTCCTTCCCCCATCATTACTGCACACCCCCAACCACTCCTTCCCCCCCAAAAAAGGAAAGGGTTTAAAATACTAAAAAGGGAAAAAGGAAGATTTTTCTTTCAAAATACTTTTCTTTTAAATGTCTTAATTAATATATAAACATGCAAACCTAATTTCAGAATTATATATTACAGCTTAATTATATATATATATATATATATATATATATATATATATATATATATACATTAATTAAAAATAAAAACATAAATAAAAATATTAATTAAAAATAAAATAAAAAAATTAAACACAAATGTAACAAAAAAAAAAAAAACATTAAAAAAAAAACCTGAACATTGATTATGGTGTCTTCATTTAAGAGTTTAGAATTTTGATACACTACCCACCCCTATTGTGATTAAAGATTCTGAAAGGGATGGAACTGAGCATCAGATGGCAATAATGTGTGTCTGCTTCTTTTGCAATAAGACCTGGAGAAATCAAATGCCTCTAGCAATGTAAACAGAGCAGTGTCACTCTTATGAGCAGGCAGCTGCTGATTAATCAGATTTGAATCTCATATTAAAGAAAACAATATTTATGCAGTTTATGCTTTATTTTTTATGTATTTTCTCCCTTGCTAAAGTGATCTTTGGATTTGATCCTTTGACCTCTCATAATGCAACAGCCAAAATTGTCTGGGAGGCAGTATGCTAATTATGAATTAAATATAAAATTCATTTGCAAAAAGTGTATTTTTGGAGGACAAATGTGGTGGAGAATGCTATCAGATGCTTAGAAAATATATTTCATACAAATATAAATATAAAAGCTATTTGACTAACACTATTCTAGTAACTTGTTAAAACTGTTTTTTTTGTTTTGTGTGTTTTTTTTAATTTTTTTTAAACCTTGTTAAACATTTTAAGATGACATGTGAATAAGTATTTTCCCTCTGAGTGTCTGTCAAATTCAATTATAATACTGATTACTGATATAGTTTCACACACAATTAAGCTCAAGTCTTGCATAAAGAAGCCCAAGGAATTTGACAACCTCTTGAATGATTTAGACCAAAATATCAGATTCAAAAACAAATCTCCAATTCAGCCAAGTTGGAAATGTTTTTGTAGCTCAGCTATTTTGGCCTAAAACGTGAACGTCACTTGTCAACACATTAGAGCTCAAATGTTTAGTGAATAAAGCCCCAAGACCAAAATCGGAACATTTGTAGATCCTTGAAGAAAAAAATGGTATATGATATAGTGAGTCTTTTAATTCTAATATCACTTGTAGTGCTTTTCCTAAGCCCTTGGCTGCCAGAGGGTCCGTGATGCATTACATAGAGGGTTAAGCTAAGTTTGTCTGGGTTATTATAAAAATATGATCCTAGAGACATTTCGAAATATATTCCTCAAAGGCCCCACTGTCATTCAGCGGTCAAAGTGGTTACAGGAAAAGCCCTGATATCTAGCTTGATTTAGGGGGGAAAATACACATGGAGAGGAGAATTTTAGCCCAAATTAAATTTTTGTCAACTTACATTAAAAAATTAACCTTGTGAAACCATGAATTGCTAGTTGCCAAATACAACAGTATTTATATAGTCATGTTTTCTGCTTTAGTGTGAATGAAATTAACTAAGATTGCTTGGTTGATGAATTTTTATATATATATATATTATTATTATATTATTTATATAACGCCAACAAATTCCGTAGCGCTGTACAATAGGTGGACTAACAGACACATAATTGAGATCAGACCACTGGACGTACAGGAACAGAGGAGGTTGAGGGCCCTGCTCAATGAGCTTACATGATATATATATATATAAAAATATACAGCGTCTCAGACACAAATATATATATATATGCTTAATCATATACCCATGTTCATATAATCATGTTTGCTACTTTAGTGTGAATGAAATTAAGTCAGATAGTTTGTTTGATTAAATTATTAAAGTAGTTCAACAGCAAATTGTATAAACCTTACTTAAAAAAGTGACATAAATGAATTAACTGTGATGCAAGTGAGTTACTCTGATAAAGCTTTGCTAAAAAAATATTAAAAGACACGTGGAAGATACATTGTGAACTAACAAGAATATATGTAAGATTAATCACTAAATTGTGAATTATACGGATTACAAAGTAAATTAAAAGTGAATTTCAAAATTTAGGCCAAAATAGCTAAAGTGAATACATTGTGCGCTATACATACTTTGAATTCACATTCATATCACACTATAGTGAATAACCCTGACCAGAATAAAATATCATAATTATTAAGTTACTTAATGTCAACACATCATCGTACTTTAGTTATGACTTTAAAAAAAAAAAAGATAACCGTGTTGCTTCAGAAAACAGCTCCTTGATATTGTCTTTCTAGTGGTCGCTTATAACTCTTCCTGATGCAGATTAGATGGTTTTTATAACGACTTTCACTTTTCCCTGTTTTTCCCAAGACTACTAATTACCGAATTTCCTATAATTTTGCCTTTGTGACATATAAATCTTTCTGTGCCTCTGTTCCCTTGTTACAGACTGGTGCCCCAGCCTTCTACCATTCAAGTAAACCCCGATCTGAGGCCTAGTGAGCTCAAATGTCCTTATTTGCCTTATTATTTTGCCATTTATACAGGGTTATTCACTAGAAGTGAGAATTTGAAGTGAATTCATAGTGAATTTAAGGCCAAAGCAACCTAAAAGCATAGCTGAATTGTAGTTTTTTTCTAGTTAAGCTATTTTGACTTTAAATTGACTTTATTTTTATTTCAATTTGAATTCTCACTTCAGTGAATAAGTATGCTAATCTTATTTTAGCAAATCTAGACTCAATGTCAGCCTGCAGGTCAACTGATTTACTTTTCCATTTGGATTACCATTGAGAGGTTTGCAATTGTAGCGATGATGTTGAATTTATCCATATTGTCCTTGGCTCACGGAGTTTGAAAACTGTGGCAGACATCTAAGGAGTAAGAGCCATGCACCTTACCAGAGCTGACCAATGGACACTCCAGCTTATAGTATCTCATATCTCATCGATATTAAGTTGGAGCACACTATTTTTCAGCTGGTGAGGTAATGAAGAGCACTGGGCACTTCCTCACCACATGTCATTATATTTAGATGACTGCGAGATCAGAAGACCAGAAATAAAGCAGGATGATAACAAGGAAAGGGCTTTACATTTAGCTGGACAAACATAAAATGAACTAAAAACAAGACTAGGACACTATTATACAATATCAATTTTACTAGTAGTTAATGGCCAAATTGTTCAGCTGTCACATGTGTTTGTGACATAACGACTACCAAAGGTTTCATGCGTCTCCTACAAATAAATACTGGTCAAGTGCTAACCTATTCATTAGTAGAAATATACAATAGTGAATAGGTCATCCATTGAGACTGGAAGAAAGGTGTTTTCACTTACGGGAGAGGAACAGTTGCTTTACAATAGGAACAATAAAGATGTGGAAGTCTCTACCCAAAAAGGTTGTCTTATCAGATTCTCTATAATTATATATATATATATATATATATATATATATATATATATATATATATTTAAAAAGCATAGTTTTTTTTAAAACCAGAATATTCAAGGATATTTAAACAAATAAATAAAATATATATATATATAATATTCTAAGATTTAATTAATATCCATGTGAGCAGGATGTTTTCTGATTGCCATTATGGAGTCAAGAAGGATTTTTTTCCACTTTTGTGGCATCATTTTCCATCACTTCATATTGCTTATTTTCTTTTGCCTTCTTTTGCATCGACAGCATACAGAGATGTGTTTTTAAGTCAAAGTCGATAGTCTTTTTTCAACCTAGATTGCACGGTAACTAAGTGTTTGAATACAGAAGACATTATTATAAATTATCACATCAGAATATAATTAAATAAACTCTGTTCCTCCATGTTAAACATTCTTTATTATTATCCCCTATTATTGCCCTCTAATCATCTGCTTCCTAAAAGCCCTCTCACTAATGCTCTTGAAGGAACACTGTACTCACTATAACAACTTAATCCATAGAAACTTCTTGTGTTGCTTTCTGGCTCTCATACCCCAGCATACTGAGTTGTCACAAGCGCATGTGATGGTCTGCCATAGAGAATCATTGCATACAATGGAACTCTATGGCAGAATCATAGGTGCACTGAGGTAAGCACCTACGCATGCATCTACGGCCCCTAATGCATTGAATTAGACCTTCATCATGGTGGAGACCCCTAATGCATTGAATTAGACCTTCATCATGGTGGAGACCCCTAATTCATTGAATTAGACCTTCATCATGGTGGAGCACCTCCAGGATGACATCAGGCAAGAAGGAGGCCCCAGCAGTTCTCATGGAGACTCGGCACTGGAGAGAAGGTGAGTCATTCATTTATTGTTTGTTTTTATTCAAATTACACAAATCAAGCTAACATCACATACATTACACACACACACAATACTTCACGTACATTACAAAAAAACAGCAAATATTACATACACAAATATTACACACAAAGCTGGTAAACACCACACACATTACACACAGCCAGCATACAGTACACACACATTATACACAACTGGTTCACAGAACACATATATTACACGTAGCCTTGAACACGCATGCAGACAGATACCACACACAAACACACATATGCTATGGGAGGCGGTGGGTGGGACACTCAGGGTTATCCACTAAGCTCTGAATGGAAAAATTGAGGCAAAAGGTGAGTCTCTGAGATGAGCAGTTTTTCCAGAACAGCCTTTTTTTTTTTTTTTTTTTTTTAGTTTTTCCATGTGGATAAAATTCATGAAAAGTCTAAGTTTGGTGAATAAACCTGTCAACATCCAGGACTCTTGGTAGGTGCCCCAATTTGAAGTAAATTTGTATGCCAGGACAAGTAGAATCTCATGACAGAAAAGTACATTGGACTACTGCATTAGGATAAGTAGATTTTTTTTTTAAATGTCCACATCCCTGTCAAAGGGTAAGAAGAGGGGTAATAGAGAATTAACACAAGGGATAAAAGGGGTTAGGAGGCACAAAGGTGATAAAAAAAAAGTGGGTCAGAAGCGTACCTAGTTTACGTGGCTGGGGCAGAAATGCATTTAGGCACCCCCCTCCAGAACTGTAAAAAAAATCATACACACTAATATAAATACAAATTGATAATCACACTTACATTAATATTCACACATACATTCATATATACACACACATTGATATACAGACACAGACCCATACACAAACCAAACACACACAAACAAAAACACATTCAGACGCACACATACATACACATACATTCATATACACACATAGTCTCTTAGACACACACAGGCTCATAGATACACTGACTCATACACACACATTCATATACAGAAACACACATTAATTTACACACACGGAATAATACACACACATATACATATTCATAATTACATCCATAAACACACACTTACATTTAATAATTTCTAAAATAGTATATACCGGTATATGTTTTTTTTTTTTTTTTAACACTGAGGTCCATCCAGCTTCTATGCTCTTACCTTGTCAGGGATGGTTGGAATGGAACCTCAACCATAGGATCCAGTGTGGAGCTGTTGGGATCAGTCTCTGTGCATTGATTTCCCAGCTCCCTGCTTCTCTGTGCTGTTGGCTAAGAGGACATATCATATATCAGAATCATATCCTGGCTCCAGCAACAGTACTGGGCGCGTGCGGGATCTGGGAAATCAGTGCAGAGACAGTTCAGCGACAGCAATGCAACCAGCTTTAGGTTAATGCAAATCAGATACCAAAAGAAAATCTGGCCCACTAAGTGCCCTGAGTGTAGTGCAAGTACGTCGAATAATGGTCTTGCATTATGCTTTTTGTGGACAGTGCCCTGGTCTTCTAAAAGCAGGACCACAGGGAACAAAGTTGGGTTGGCAAGACAGAATACCCAAATATAGATCTTTCCTGTCAAAACTGAGGCTGTTGGGAGTCCTGGAATACAGCAATAAAGCAATCAAACATAGCCTTTCCAAATATTTGTCACTCTGTTTTTTATTTAAGGCATAGTTGGTACATTACAGAAATGAGAAAAAAGAGTTTTTTCACTTGCGTACAAAACCATAATATAACAGGTATACACAATTATTCAGCCTCTTTTTTTCTTTCCTAACTAACATAACTTAAATAAAAAAATGTCCTGTTTGTTTAGCCAGAATCATGAACAAGCGGTAAAATTGTACTGAACATCTGTAGCATAATACGTCACGAGAAAATAAAACCAGTTAATGGAAGATAAGCATGTTAAGATAAATCAGTAGAGCAATCTCTTCCTGCTTCATTTATGGCAGCGCCATTCGCCTCTCCCAGACTTGAGCACGGATGTGGAGTAGTGGGTGGTCGGTTGCAACCCGGCCCTGTGGACCCAGAGCTGGACGTGCGTCTTGTGCAGCTGGTCAGGACCTCGCCAGGAATTAGACCATTGGCGGCCCAGTGTCGATGAACCTCCCTTCAGGGTGTAGCGCTAGTGTCAGGTGTACAGCTTGCTGTGGCCAGGAGTTTACACAGTCCCTCTGAGGCAATTTGGGATTTCTCTGTGGGCCGCGTGGCAACAAGCCCATGTGGTGGCCATTTTAGATATGGGGTATTGGAGTACTATCAGTCGGCCTTGCTGACGACTTCTTCGGTACCCTCCAGGGCGGACTGGGATAACTCCCACCGGTCCAAAGGGGAGCGGGGGGGGGGGGGGAAAGGGGCCGGTGAGGCATGTTACAGAGTAGCAAGGTAAGTGAGCAGGGAATCGTCCGTCTGTCCCGCTTTTCTCCCGAAATGGCCGCAAGCTCCTAAGTCTTGTGTAGCCCGTGGTGTCACAAAAATCCCGATCTCAGAGCCTGGTGTTCAAGGCCGGACTGGGAATGAAAAGCAGCCCTGGAAAAAAATTCCATACCAGTCCCATAATGCATCGCGCCAGCATAGTGTGCAAATATGAAAGCGTGAAAAAAAAGCCTTAAAACTGAAAACTATCACTCATAGGGCTTCAAAATAAACAAAAGAGCAGATTTGTTGTAATCAAACGTGCATTTGCATATAATTCCCAGATTTTACTATTAACATGACGTAAAGTCATGATTTTATTAAACACACGGAGGCAAGTATTATGCATAACCCTTTCTTTATTCCCTCAGCAGCAGAGATAGAGAGAAATATATAAAAATGAGAAAAAAAACTGTATAGGCACACACAGGGCCGGACTGGGAAAAAAATTAGGCCCGGGCATTTTTCAATCAGAGCGGCCCCCTAAGAAGGGGGCGGGGCCAGAGAGGGTGTGTTTTGTCATCACTAATGACAAGCACACCCCCTCTCAAAGTGAGCATGTTGGTTCAATGCGTAGAGCTTCGCTGAAGAGCTTTGGCATTAGAAAAAGGCCCTGGATTTGTTCTGCGCATCGCAAGCAAATTTAATAACATGCTTGTGCTGAGTTTGCTTTTAAATTGTCTCTGGTGTCTCCACAAGTGGGATACCGGAGGACAAAAGGGCCAGGAAAGTGCATGGTGCATATGTTTGGAGCCTGCTTGTGGGATTGCGTGTGTGTAGAGTGTGGTGTGGTATTGTGTAAATAGGTCAATTTCATTTGTGTTTGTGGCGTAATCTGTGTGGCTAGGGGCTGTAGAGAGTGTGTGTATAGGGGGCATAGTGTTATAGGGGATGTAGCGAGTGTGTGCATACGGGCTGTAGTGTGTGTGTATAGGTGATGTAGTGTGTGTAGGGGTTGTAGAGAGGGTGGGTTTAGAGAATGTTGTATGTGTTTCCTGACAAGGAATGTAGTGTGTGTGTAGGTGGTGCAGTGTGTGTGTGTAGGAGATCTACTGTGTAAAGGACCCAGAGTGTGTATAGGAGATTGTGTGTGTGTGTGTGTGTAGAGGATTAAGAGTGCATATAGGGTAAGGGATCTAGCGTGTATCTGGAGCGTAATGTGTGTAGTCGTGCAGTGTGAGTGGTGCTGTAGTGTGTGTGTATATATATATATATATATATATATATATATATATATATATATTTGGATGTATTGTATGTGTGAGGGGCGCAGTGTCTGTGTATGTAAGAGGGGTGCTGTGTGTGAGGGTGTTTTTATCTGCCGTCACATTCTAGGTTTCTAATTTTCTTTGTCTGTTAACTCACTGAGGGTTATTTTATATATTATATATATGTGTATGTGTGCTGTATATGTGTGGGAGTGTGCTGTGTGTGTGAGCAAGGGTGCTGTCTGACTGAAGTGCTGTGTGTGTCTGGGGGTGTGCTGTGTGTCTGGGGGTGCGCTGTGTGTGTTTGGGTGCTGTGTGTCTGGGGGTGCGCTGTGTGTCTGGGGGTGCGCTGTGTGTCTGGGGGTGCGCTGTGTGTGTTTGGGGAGTTGCTGTGTGTGTTTGGGGGGGTGCTGTGTTCCTGGGGGTGCGCGGTGTGTCTAGGGGTGCGCTGTGTGTCTAGGGGTGCGCTGTGTGTCTAGGGGTGCGCTGTGTGTCTGGGTGCGGTGTGTGTCTGGGGTTGTTGTGTGTGTTTGGGTGCTGTGTATGTTTGGGTGCTGTGTGTGTCTGGGTGCTGTGTGTGTCTGAGGGTGCTGTGTGTGTGTCTGAGGGTGCTGTGTGTGTCTGGGGGTGCTGTGTGGGTTTGGGTGCTGTGTGTGTATGAGGGTGCTGTGTGTGTTTGGGTGCTGTTTGTGTCTGGGGTGCTGTGTGTGTCTGGGTGCTGTGTGTGTCTGGGTGCTGTGTGTGTCTGAGGGTGCTGTGTGTGTCTGAGGGTGCTGTGTGTGTCTGGGTGCTGTGTGTGTCTGAGGGTGCTCTGTGTCTGGGTGCTGTGTGTGTCTGGGGGTGCTGTGTGTGTCTGAGGGTGCTGTGTCTGAGGGTGCTGTGTGTGTCTGGGTGCTGTGTGTGTCTGGGGTTGCTGTGTGTGTCTGGGTGATGTGTGTGTCTGAGGGTGCTGTGTTTCTGGGGGTGCGCGGTGTGTCTAGGGGTGCGCTGTGTGTGTCTGAGGGTGCTGTGTGTGTCTGGGTGCGGTGTGTGTATGGGGTAGCTGTGTGTGTTTGGGTGCTGTGTATGTTTGGGTGCTGTGTGTGTCTGGGTGCTGTGTGTGTCTGAGGGTGCTGTGTGTGTCTGGGTGCTGTGTGTGTCTGAGGGTGCAGTGTGTGTCTGAGGGTGCAGTGTGTGTCTGAGGGTGCAGTGTGTGTCTGGGGGTGCAGTGTGTGTTTGGGTGCTGTGTGTGTATGAGGGTGCTGTGTGTGTCTGGGTGCTTTGTGTGTTTGGGTGCTGTTTGTGTCTGGGGGTGCTGTGTGTGTCTGGGTGCTGTGTGTCTGAGGGTGCTGTGTGTGTCTGGGGTTGCTGTGTGTGTCTGAGGCTGCTGTGTGTGTCTGAGGGTGCTGTGTGTGTCTGGGGGTGCTGTGTGTCTGGGTGCTGTGTGTGTCTGGGGGTGCTGTGTGTGTCTGGGGGTGCTGTGTGTGTCTGAGGGTGCTGTGTGTGTCTGGGTGCTGTGTGTGTTTGGGTGCTGTGTGTGTTTGGGTGCTGTGTGTGTTTGGGTGCTGTGTGTGTTTGGGTGCTGTGTGGGTCTGGGGGTTGTGTGTGTCTGGGGTGCTGTGTGTGTCTGGGTGCTGTGTGTCTGGGTGCTGTGTGTGTCTGGGTGCTGTGTGTGTCTGGGTGCTGTGTGTCTGGGTGCTGTGTGTCTGGGGGTGCTGTGTGTGTCTGGGTGTTGTGTGTGTCTGGGTGCTGTGTGTGTTGGGGGTAGTGCTGTGTGTGTTTGGGGTAGTGCTGTGTGTGTCTGGGGGTGCTGTGTGTGCTTGGGTGCTGTGTGTGTCTGGGGGTGCTGTGTGTGTCTGGGGGTGAATGTATTTCTTATATAAATTTAAATATATTTTTTTATTAATACCAAAAAAAGTTATACCCCCCCTTCTTACCTTTAGCCTGGGAGCCGTTCTGCCTGGGAGGGAGGGGGGGGGAGTTCACTATCGCGAGATCTGAACGTTGCCGCGCTCAGAATCCCGTGAGAGGACCAGGCGGAGCTGCTGGCTAGAGCCCGGCCGGTCCTCTCTCCTGCCTCCTTCCCTCACACCCCAGCTGGCGGCCGCCTGTAATTGCCTGTGGGCCGGTGAGGGAGATCCTTGATCTCCCTCACCGGCCCGTGGAGACGCACAGCAGGGCTGGCGCTCGGGTAGCGCTGGCCCTGCAGGGACTGGCAGGGGAGATCCTGTGCACCAACCAGACCATGAATTAGAATGTTGTCCAGGTAAAAAATCAGGCGCACATCACGCGTACGAAGGAAGGTCACCACCGGTTTCATGATCTAGGTGAAGCACCAAGGAGCTGAGGAGAGACCGAATGGTAGGCATGTAAAACGCCACCGCCTCCCGTGCCAGGTGCAGTGGAGGTAGTCTCTGTGTTCCACCACAATGGGTACCGTAAAATATGCGTCCTTCAGATCTAGCTTCGCCAACCAATCTGACAGACGGAGAAGGTCTCTGAGGCAATGTATGCCCTCCATCTGAAAATGCTGGTAGTGTAGGAACGCGTATAGGGGTCGGAGATTTATCACCGGCCGGACACCTCCCCCTTTCTTTGGCACCAGGAAGAGGTTGCTCGTAAAGCCTGGGGTGGACAACTCTTCTATGGCGCCTTTTGACAACATCTCTCTGATTTCCGCAGAAATCGTCTCGTCCTGCTCCAAAGGAAGGGATAATTCCCTGGGGACAGAAAATTGGACAGGCAGAGAAACAAACTCGAGGTGATAACCCCTTACTGATTGTAATACCCAAACATACGAAGTCACAGCTACCCACCCCCGGTAGAATAAGGCCAACCTTCCCGCCACCCGTACATGAGCGAGAAGGGAAGAATGGTTACTCACCATAAGGAAAAAGGAACCTCTGTTGGCTCGGAATTAGCCCCGGAATCCGCGGCCGGTTGGACGGCTCCTGCTACCCTCCGAAAACCTTAGGTGCAAACATACGCTTCATATTGGGCCTGGGCCTTATCAATGGCCGTGAAGGTTTTAACGTAAGACCCCAGGTCCTTCACAAAGGTAGCACCAAATAACATCCCTTCGTCGGATGAACTCGGTTCTGCCACTGTCATGGCAGCTAATTTGGGATCGATTTTTAGCAAAATCGCCTTACGTCTTTCCGTAGACATAGCAGTATTGGCATTTCCCAGAAGACAAATAGCCCGCTGGACCCATCCAATGGTCACATCAACATCCAGGGCCGAGTCGCCAGCCCTAGCGGCATCCAGAAGCTCATATAGCTTTGACAAAGGGCCCAGGGTATCTAAAATCTTGTCATGGCACCCTTTTAGGGAGTAGTCCAGGCCCTTCTTCGGTTTCCAGCCATACTTGTTTAACCCCTTAAGGACCAAACTTCTGGAATCAAATGGAATCATGACATGTTACACATGTCATGTGTCCTTAAGGGGTTAAGAATTGTGCGATCTGGGGGACAATCTCAGGGGTCTTTCAAGCCGAGCCCTGGAGGGAAGGCCTGGGGCACTCGGCGCGTAGTTTATTGCGCCCCTCTTTGGAAAGGGGAGTACGCATGCGCCGTGCCACATATTGGGCGATATGCCCTGGGGGTACCCACTACGCTGACCGGGGGTGGCGAAAGTCATCTGGATCGAACAGGGGATTGCCCTGTGGATCCAACAGCATCTTACTATCCCCAGTGGGTCCATGCAGTAGTGGTAGAGGTCGCAGAAGGGGTTATACCCGTATGGGGCAGATCCTCACCCGACTCATCCTCATAATTAGAGTCGTATTCCATCACATCTGAATCAGCCTCCGCACTCCGGTCGGTATCCAACCCTTCCTCGAGGGCTCTAGCCCATTTCCACGGTCTAGCCTTTTTAGCCAAGGCAGGGGCTCCTTTGCGCATGGGAGGCGCGCCTTCTGTGACTGCCTCAAGCGTGTCCATCATGGCAGGAAGAACCTGCATCGAGGAGTGGGAGTCAACGTGCTTAGCCTTAGCCTTTGCCTTATGGGCTCCAGGCATGGCGGGGGCTGGCGGGGGGTCCCATCACCTAGGAGGGAGGGAGCCGCCATACAGGGTAAAAGCATATTCTGCAGTGACTGGGAAAACGATGAGGACACCGCTCCCATGGCAGAGGCCCTCTGCAAGGATGATGCCATAGTGGCGTCCAATAGGGCCTGGAATTCCTGGGAGGCTACATTACCCTCAGGATTATCCTGGGTAAAAGCCTCTGTAAGGCCCTCTGGCCCCTCACTCACAAAATGGCAGTAGAAAAATGTCCTGAACTAACCAGATGATGAAAAACAGCAACAGGGTTGATTAACCCACATGTAGAAGAACAAAGACAAATTGACTGCAGGTATGCCCAGGGGACCCAGTGGACTGCAAGGGCGGGCAGCAGGCTGACCGCAAGCAGCAGGTTGCAGGGAGACCGGCCACGAGTAAGATCCGCCTCCAAAATGGCCACCGCACGTGGAAGCCGGCAGATACCGCTCGGGGCCAGCACACTCCTGGGGGAAGCGGCGCGTGCACCTCACCCACGCGGGCAGGCCGCAAGAGTGAGGAGAGAGAGCAGCGGTCGGCTGAGAGAGCCACGGCAATCCACCGCCCAAGGACCGCACGCATGCTACCCAGCAAGGCAGCTAACAGCAGGGAAGCATGGGAGGGAAGCTCCCCAGCGGGTAACAAATAAATAAAAAGGGGGAACCCCACTAGGCACAATGACAGTACAAACACACTAAATCACAGCAATTAATAGGATAACATGCAGAAAAAAACAATAATAATAATGCAAAATCTAGAACAAAAAACCATAAGAGGAGCAAGATACTAAGTTGGTCTGAGGGAGCAGCAAAGAAAGAGCGGGATTGTGGGAGACACAGGCCTTTTATAGTCACTTCCTCTGTTATGTGATTGGCTGCCTTTGTGCCTATACAGTTTTTTTCTTTCATTTTGATAATATTTATATTCCTCTATCTTTGCTGCTGAGGGAATAAAGAAAGAGTTATGCATAATATGAGCCTCCGTGTCTTTAATAAAATCAATGTTTCAGTACTACTACCTTGACATATTAAGGAAAGTTTTGTAATTGGACTGAAATTGAGAATGTATGCTATTGCACCGCAATAAAAAAAATGACGTTATCTTGCTCATTTTGAAGTAACAAGAGTGTGCTCTTCACTTTGGCTGACAACTGGATGATCTCAGTCAACGCCAATTCAATTCCCATAAGAAAGCATTGGGAGGCAATTGCGCATGTGTGGCAAAACGCTGTGCTTCACCACCCCAATTAGCATCTCCTCATAGAGATGCATTGCATCAATGTATCTCTATGGGGGGCGTTCAACGTCTCCATGCACAGAGTGGAAATGTTCAACATAGGTACTGCACACTGTGCAGCACTGGACTAGGAAGCAGCTCTAGTGGCCGTCTGAGTAACTGCTGTTCCTAGGCAGCAATGTAAACACTGCATTTTCTCTGAAAAGATGAACAAAAGACACGCAGAGGGACTGGGGAAGGGGAGAATGAGACACACAGAGGAGCTGTGGGGAAAGAGACAGGCTATAGACACCAGAACCACTACATTCAGTGGCATACACACAACCCATGGGGCCCCGGTGCGAAAACTGATCCATGGGCCCCCCCCGCGCGCGCGCTTACTCTGCGCGGGCTGGGGCCGCAACACATGGCGGCGGGCACCTGGTTGCAGGGCTGCGACCCCTGCGACCGCGGTATGTACGCCAGTGCATGCATAAACACATACACTTAAAGGACCACAGACACCCAGATCACATCAGCTCAATGAAGTGGTCTGGGTGCCAGGTCTCTATAGTTTTAACCCTGCAGCTGAAAACATAGCAGTTTCAGAGAAACTGCTATGTTTCACTGAGGGTTAATCCAGCCTCTAGTGGCTGTCTCATTGACAGCCGCTAGAGGATTTTCTGCGATTCTCATTGTGAAAATCACAGTGAGAAGACGCTGAACGTCCATAGGAAAGCATTGAGTAATGCTTTCCTATGGGCGGTTTGAATGCGCGCGTGGCTCTTGCCACGCATGTGCATTCGGAGCTGAGAGGTGGATCGGGGCGGAGAGATCCCCAGCGCCAAGGGAGTCCGGCGCTGGAGAAAGGTAAGTGCTTAAGACAGACACGCACACATTAACTGACAGACACACACTCAGTGACAGACATACATACACACTCAGTAACAAACATACATACACACTCACTAACAGACGCACACAGACACACACTCTAACACTAACACGCACACTCTAACACACACACACACTAACACTAACACACACACACTAACACACACACACTCACTAACATACACTTACACTAACACACACTCACTAACATACACTCACACTAAGATACACTCACACTAACACACACTCACTAACATACACTCACACACACTCACTAACATACACTCACACTAACACACACTCACTAACATACACTCACACTAACATACACTCCCACTAACATACACTTACACTAACACACACTCACTAACATACACTCACTAACATACACTCACACTAACACACACTCACTAACATACACTCACACTAACATACACTCACACTAACACACACTCACTAACATACACTCACACTAACATACACTCACAATAACATACACTCACTAACATACACTAACATACACTCACACACATTTTATTTTATTTATTTAATCCCCCCAGCCTCTTTACCTGTGGGAGAGCTGAGGGGATTCCCTGGGGTCCAGTGGTGTCACCCGGCCGGCTGGCTGGTTGTCTGGTCCTGCGGGCGCGCGAGGGAGCACTCTCCCCTGGGTGCTTCCTCTTCAGCTCCCTCGTGCGCCGCGTACTGATACCGGCGCCGGAAGATGACGTCATCTTCCGGCTCCGGTATCAGTGTGTTGCGCAAGGGAGCTGAAGAGGGAGCACCCAGGGGAGAGTGCTCCCTCGCGCACCCGCCCGCCCGCCAGCCTGGTGACAGCAGGGCCAGCCTCGGGGGGCCCTGAGGTGGCCGGCTCTTGGGCCCCCCAGGAGAAGAGGCTGGCCCTGTGGGTACATACCTGGGTCAAAGGGCGGCCGGGCCCCCTGGTGGGCACATTTCACTGCCAAATAACACTCACTCTCTCCCAAATATGTGGCCACGTTCCACTTCCACTACTCTTCCCCCTATGGTGGGCCCCAGTGCCATTGCACCTTGTGCACCTCAATCCGCCCCTAATTCCTACAATAGTCCATATTTTGTTTCAGCATGTCGTTTGACTAAATTCTGTAAAATCCCAACACCGCCAATTCCCCCTCCCACCCCCCATCATTATGAATTTGGAGGGGGGAGGGGGATTTGACAGAGTCGTTTTATTTCAATTTATAGAAACGTCAGATGCAGTTGCAAACTCAAGCACACACACACTCGCCTGTTAAATTTTTTAAAAAAACATATCTCTTATATAATACATTAAAAAATACTACCTGTTATTTTGTTGAAAGAAAATATGACTAAGAGTAAATTTATTATGATGACAACTGACTATAATTTTGATGCACACAGTTCCAAACTCATTGCAAATGAAAAATGCTTGTTAATTCTCAGCTTAATTAAAGACTTATCTGCCGTTTAGGAGTTAAATTACTTTTGTTTCTGTTTATGCAATCCTAGTCACACCTGCTAAGTTGCTTTATAAGTTTTTATCTCCTGCTCTGTAAATTGAACTTTAATCACACACACAGGTTCCTGCAGGGTCCAGACGGCGATTAACAGAGTAGGAAATGAGACATTCTACATTTAAAAATAATTGCAATAAGGGAAGTATAAACATTAGATGTCTTTTCACAGGAAGTGTTTAATAAGGCTGTGCAAATCACATGCAATGAGGTGTGGCTAGGGCTGTATAAAAAAGTGATAACTCGTAAATGCCAGAGAATTGAGCAGTGAAACAACAGGAGCATGATCTTTACATCAAAACTGAATCTCTCCCTCCCAGGACTTTCCAAATATATGTAGGTGCCAGGAGGCTCTCAACCATTACTTCCGGCAGCTGGATAATTCTCATAAGTCCCAGGTTTCAAAATGTTGCTGTGGATTACCACAGCATCTTTCCAATATCACATGGAGCTGGTGCTTGCTGAGGTGAAGCACTACCAGACCAACAGGGAATTCTCTAATTCTCTGTCTCCCATCCCCCAGGCTACAGGTAAGAAGCAGGGAGGGGGAGTAAAGCTTAAAATAAATAAATAAATAAATAAATATTTTTTTTATATATATAAAAGCTCCCCTCTCTCACCATAACAAAATACAGTCACTACCACACAAACTTACACACACACACACACAATACATCCCTTAATCACACACATTGCATCCACTAAACACTCACTACATGTATCTCTTACATACACATACACTGCATCCATTACACAGTCAAGCCACATGTATTCCTTACACACACATAAGCTACATCCACCACACACAAGCAAATTACATGCATTCTTTACATACAAGCACACTGCATACACTACGTATATACACACTACATCCTTTACACATACACTCCACCCCTGTGAGCGGACTCAGGGGTGGAACCTTTGATTGGACTCAGGATCAGACTCTGTGGGCAGACTCGGGGCGGCACCTTGAGCTGTGTAATGGGCCCCAAATTTTCTGATAGTAGCCATGTTGACAACTACAAACACATTGTTTGAACATAAGTACAGTTAAATGCATAAGAATTCCATATGTCATTTCTACTTATTGTTCTTAAATAAAAAAAGAAAACAGTGATATCATTAATATGTGTTTTATAAAAAAAGGCTTTCTCACTTCCTCATTTGCTGAAAGACAACTATGGCAATTTTTGATTAGACTTTGCCTTATATGTGTGGACGTCACTTTAAAAGGAGGAGAAAGAGATTGGAGATCTGGGCAGCATAATTAATATATTCTATTTAGAGTACTTCACATTTCTTTTACTATTTAAGCAAGAAAGAGGCTACATAAACACTAATTCTAAACATATAAGTCACAATCATAGTTTATAGCTACCGACTTTAAATATGTATGATGATGTATAAAAAGAAGTGTGTTTTGTACTGTTCAATGTGGTGATCCTTCAGAAGGATATTGATACCTTAGAGAGAGTTCAAAGAAGGGCTACTAAACTGGTTCATGGATTGCAGGATAAAACTTACCAGGAAAGGTTAAAGGATCTTAACATGTATAGCATGGAGGAAAGACGAGACAGGGGGGATATGATAGAAACATTCAAATACATAAAGGGAATCAACACAGTAAAGGAGGAGACTATATTTAAAAGAAGAAAAACTACCACAACAAGAGGACATAGTCTTAAATTAGAGGGACAAAGGTTTAAAAATAATATCAGGAAGTATTACTTTACTGAGAGGGTAGTGGATGCATGGAATAGCCTTCCAGCTGAAGTGGTAGAGGTTAACACAGTAAAGGAGTTTAAGCATGCGTGGGATAGGCATAAGGCTATCCTAACTATAAGATAAGGCCAGGGACTAATGAAAGTATTTAGAAAACTGGGCAGACTAGATGGGCCGAATGGTTCTTATCTGCCGTCACATTCTATGTTTCTATGTTTCTATGTGATGGACAGGGAAAAGCTAAGCACAATGAAAGTATTTTATGTATATTGACATATTCATTAAACAAAATGTTACAATAGCCAGTAAACAAAACAAACAGTCCCCAGTGTTTACATATTAAACAGTTTTTTATGTTTTAACCATACCTGTGTTGTATTAACCACAATAAAATCACAGGGAAATTTTGGTGACATAGTGTAATGTTTAAAGAGCATTAAGAGAGCATGGCATGCCAAAGAAGAACATACAATGTGCCAAATAAAAATATATAATGAGGTTGAAAATTAGAAACCACCGTTCTTTTCATTAAGTACACTGCTAAGCTTTGTATAACAATAGTTTTTTTTGGGAAACAATATATACCTATATAAACAATATAGCCTATAACAGTAGGCTAATCATATACATACAGTGGGTGGAATGTTGTGGTTCAAGATTAGATACAATGATATTGAGGTCGATGAAGTAACTGTGGAGATATAAACGTACAGATACCTAGTGCAATATTGTACTGTAAAATAGAACTTCAACATACAGTGTATAGTTCAGTACTCACAAGGAGGGAGCCAATTGGAAATGGCTCAGTCCTGACGCCTGTGGGATAATTAGAAGGGATCCCACTCCCTTCCAAAGTGCAGGTGCTTTTCTGTGTCTTTAAAAAAGGAATGTCCACGCCAATGTGAAATTGGGGACTAAGTCCTTTTATTGGTAAGATCCCTTCTAATTATCCCACAGGCGTCAGGACTGAGCCATTTCCAATTGGCTCCCTCCTTGTGAGTACTGAACTATACACTGTATGTTGAAGTTCTATTTTACAGTACAATATTGCACTAGGTATCTGTACGTTTATATCTCCACAGTTACTTCATCGACCTCAATATCATTGTATCTAATCTTGAACCACAACATTCCACCCACTGTATGTATATGATTTGCTGTGATTTTTAGTGTGGATAGAGAGGTTACCACACGGGTGTTTTGAGTGTTGTTGGTATATATTTGGGTAACACGCTGTGACTCTGTACTTTTATTTGTATATAACAGTAGGCTGACCGCATGTGCTACGACTATTCTTAGTATGTCTCTATTAGTAACAATCGCTAGTTCCTAATATGAATGTGTTGGAGGACATTAGAGAATCTTACTGTTGCTGGACAGATTTGATTATCTGTCCTGTATTGTCTCTATTAGACTTGGAGAATTGATTTCAGCAGAATCATGATTCAGACAAATTTGGGTCGGTCGGGGATTCTGCCGAAAAATCTAAATCTCAGTAGCCATATGTCCTAATACAGAAGCAATGAAAATGGCCATTGGCAACTGGGCGAGCAGCATACCTAGGTTATGTGGCATCTGGGGCAGACATTTACTTTTGTACTCCCCTTCCACCTGAACTGTAAAAATGTTTCAGGTCTCCCTATGCACCACTACCAACCCTCTTTTGCTAGGGAAATTACATGCACATACTAACATTAATAGATACATACACATTCATACAATTACATATTCATTTTCACAGATACTTACATTCATGTACACAGATCCTCATTAAGGTTGCCCAGGACTTTGGCATGATGCTAGAATGCCCACACACCCTCCCCAGTCTCTGTTTCTGTGAGTGATGTGAATCTGTGGTGGCTGAGTACTGTGTGTCTGAGAGTGTGTGGAGGAAGGTGAGAGCTGTAGGGGAGGAGGCTGAGTGTGTCAGTGTGTGCTTCTTCAGAATATTATGTATGGTGGATGAATCGTGTGTGGCAGTGTGAGTGTTGTGTGTGTAATGTATTTGTGCACAAACGTCCAAATATGTGGAATGTTTTATTTGTAGCTGAATCTCATTTTGCTATAAACTATCTGATATATAGATGCAGATTGAACTGGAGATAAGTAAGATTGTAAATTTGAATTGTCCTATAAGATGAACTAGTTGTAAACAAGAATTAGAGGTGCAGTCATCTACAGAAGCAGAAGTTATCTCTGCAGAATAAGCATCCAAGGAAGCACAATGGCTAAACCAACTTCTAGAGGACTTAGGAATGACACAACCAAAGTCCATTTAACAGATGGAGGACATCAAGAGTGGCATACAGCTAGTGCACGCAGAAAAAGTACCAAGCACATTGACTTAAATGTCATACAATGAGGTACCTGTACCAGAAAGAATTTATTGAGATTCAGCATTGCCCAACAGCAAAGATGACAACTCACATTTTGATAAAGCCTTTGCCAAGAGATGTTTGTGAAATACTATCCTTAAAGATAAATGTAGTAGGTTTGAATTAGGCCCCATGATAATGGTATTTTTTAGTAATAATCCCCTGTGCCAAATCTGAATGTGTTGGAGGACTTACTGTTGCTAGCAACAATTGATTGTCTGTCCTCTATAGTCTCTGTGGTGGAAGAGAGGAAATGTGCAATGATCGGGTCATGCCTGACTTTTTCTCTCTCTCTCTCTTGCTATGCAGTAATTTTTACTTTTATGTAACTACGTTTTTTTGGTTCTATTAACTTTAAGCAAACCACTGACAAAAGATTTTGACTGCTCTGACTTTTATATGCCGATGCTGTGCTAATACACACTCTGTTAAATTTCAACATTCTCAAAGTGGAGACATCCCCTAGGATAGGACTAGGAAACCTTTAGCACTCCAGATGTTGTGGACTACATCTCCCCTTATGCTTTGCCAGCAATAAAGGTCTTTTTCAACTGAAGATGACTCGTATCTCATGTGTAGCTACTCATATCAAATCCTTTGTAATATACTCTCCGAGCTTGCTATGCCTAGAGAGAAGACAGTCAAATAAAGTACATACTGGAAATTAGTTGATAGATGATGACAGTAGCCAGTAGCAGTTGATTTTATTGAGAGTCCACATCACACCTGTTCATTGAGACGTATAGTGATAGAGAAAAATAATCATATAGATATAGGTGGAGTTCATTTATGGAGTCTTTATCAAAGATAAGATCACCAGGTATCAGCTCTTAGATACATTTATAAAATTATTTAATATAGGATATATTTTTTTGATATTTTAATATTCTGGAAAAAAAATATTTTCAAAGTTTATCTAAAAATATTTTATCATTTGGAAAGCAGGTTTCAAATATATTACATAATTTGGAAAGCTTATCCAAAAATCTGAAATCAAAGCATAGAGCACCTAACAAACATAGGCCTTGATCACAATTTACCATTTGATAATAATGTATATGTCAACCATTACCTATAACAATGTCAACACAATCACAATTACATTTTTCCAAAGTTTTTCAAAAACACTTTTTGCATGTGTATTTGGTGTCATTGGTAATATTAAATCCTATTTCTGTGTCCCCTAAGATATTGTGACTAATACAATCATGAAGAAATCGATACACATGCATGAATAATGGGGGTTATAGACTAAATGTGGATCAATCAGGTATGGAATCAGTAGAAGTAGATTCTGCAGATCGCTCTACATTTACAATTTAGCATTATTCTACACAATTGTATTTTATGCATTTTTTGTAGGTTTGTCTGCTTTGATGTTGGTATAGACTTAGGGACGTTGCTAGGTAGAATAAAGACCATGGCCGTTAACCCCCAGCATAGGTTTTATGACATTTTTCAGCCTATATTTGTTGCTACTCAAAACTCTGCCTCTTGTATGTTATCACCTTCAATTGCAGAATTTAAGGAATCTTGGGCTAGAAATGAAACTAACTAAAACTTGCTCTAGTATATACAGCATAGGTGGTATAATCCCCACCAGGGAATATGATGGTAACCAGGATGTAAAAAAATCGAAGGTGCAAAGTTTTTTTTTACTTCCTGGTTACCATAATATTCCCTGTTGGGGATTATACCACCTATGCTGTATATAGTAGAGCAAGTTCGGCTCTAGTAAATGTGAGTACATTACCTTTTTCTTTTTTATACATTTATAAGTACTTATTGCACTATTGGATCCTCTTTATGTCTCTTTACATATGACTTACATACTCCACTTTGCCTGAGACTACCAAGACGTCAATCACTGCATATATATCGTTAGACGGGGATTGTTCCGTCCACGCGCATGAACAGCTGAGCTCTGAGTTAGCTCTGGTAAATGTGAGTGTTACTATATAGAAGCACTCATACATATACTCACTGTACACAATATATTGCACTATTGTTCCTTTATGTCTTTTTATTTTTTAGGTCAACTGTATTTATATCATCACAAAAGACTTTTGTACGTATATGGTGTGGCAAATCTAGCCACTTCTGGACTATACTGTACAAAGGTTGTCCGTATGCTGTATGGGGTACTGTGTATATTTTGTTATGTATGTATTATATTATGGCCGTTCGCATGCTGGCAGCCGTAAGCTACCAGCATGCAAACACTTCGTTCGACGAACCGCGGCTATCCGGGCCTTTCGGAAAACGAATAAGGGCTCCCCAGGTGGACCACACACTCAGAGGCGTGTGGCGCTCGTTAACCGATTGCAACAATGTTGCAATCGGTAATTAAAGGCTCTCCTAGGTGGCCGTCGTTCGACTACCGACCATGCGGCGGTCGGCCATCTTGGATCCTTTGTCTCTCCAGCGGTGTTCGGTCGTCAAGTGCCTGGAACTAAAAACAGCTACTCGATGATACGAACACCGCCGGACTTCCAGAGCGTTCGGGAGTTCCGCTCTCATCACATTTTGTTCCCCATCGGTGTTCAGTAGTTTTAAACCGAACTCGATGGTTAAATGTATTTCATGCGGCGTTCGGTCAGTTCAGCTGGGAGCTGAGCGGTATTCTCCCAAAAGATGCGCTCAGACCCCAGCTATCTACCGAACGTTCGGTCACGTTAATCTACCGAATAAAACTCAAAAACTGTATTTTAATGTAGATGGTCAGTTCTGCTGCACGAGGGGATAATCCACTTAATCGGCCATTTTAGTGGGAGTATCCTTCTCGTGCAGCAAAGCCTGTTGGGAGAATTATAATGCCTGATGGGAGAAATCCCCTGAAACAGCTGTATGGAAACCCCTTGCATGGGGAACTGTATAAATATGCAAGCTGAGAATAAAGCCAGTTAGTTGACTCCCAAACTGTGTTTCGTCCGGTTATTGGGAGGATTGGGGATATTGCCTTGCTTTCTAAACTCTGACTGTGGATTACCTATGATACCAACGGAAATCGTGGACTATACTACTGCATTCCGTTACAATTGGTGGCAGCGGTGGGATCCAACCTTACAGCTGAAAAGCAGTGTTCGTGTAAGCTGAAACTACCGAACAAGGAAAGCAATGGCAATTCGTATGGAGATTGATTATAACGTATTGAAACGGCAGACATTGAAGGAGCTACTGGAAGCCAGGGGTAAGATAGCCAGCAACAAATCCAAAGCTGTGCTGATCGCTGAACTGATGGAGGGAGATAGAGCTCGCAGCGCTACACCTCCACCAGCAATGGAAGAGACCCCATACCAGAGAGAGCTGAGGACCAGGGTGGAGTTTCTACCACAACCAGTACCCCTGGATATATTGACTGTACTGATGTCGGATGTGCATGATTATCTGATGGCAAACCGCACCCCGGAGACACCGTCCAGGGCAGAGTCTGTTACTGCCTCCATATACGGACAGGTAAAACCCCAAATCCCATATCACGCATTTAAAGTGTTTTGTGAAGAAAAAGATGAGATTGACGGGTATTTACAAGATTTCGAGAGGCTGTGTGATTTGCACGACTTGGAACCAGCCGTATGGGTACCGCTACTGGCAGGCAAATTATCGGGTAGGGCAGCAGAAGCCTACCGCGCTGTACCCCGAGAGGACAGCAAAGATTACCCAAAAGTAAAAAGGGCGATCTTAGAGAGGTATGCCATTACCCCAGAGGCATACCGGCGCAAGTTCAGAGACTTGCGCAAACCCGAAAAAGATTCCCATGCAGAGTGGGCGCACAAGCTGGACCAAGCATCACAAGGGTGGATACAAGCCAGCAACGCTACCACTATGGAAGAATTGCGGCAGTTAATGCTGCTGGAGCAATTCTTTAATGGCTTGTCCCCAGAGGCACAAGAATGGGTGAGAGATCGAAAACCCCTCACCCTAACAGAAGCAGCTCGACTAGCTGACCAACATTTTGATGCCAGGAGACATCACGGACTCCAAAGTAAGACTTATCCTCAACTCCCCGTGTCACCCAGTAACTTTACCCCTACCGGCCCCACAGTACCACTGTCGAGATCAACGCCAAGTAATCCACCACCTCCCTCCCGATACAACGGCCGGGCTAACATCCAGTGTCACACCTGCAAACAGTGGGGACATATCTCCCGAGAGTGCACTCAGAACCGGAGCAGACAAGCGTGGAACCAGGTCCGACAAAATTTGGCACCAAGGGCTGCTGCTCATCATTATCAAGTAGCACCAGCCACCCAGGAAATATTGAGCACTCAGACCGAGGAACCTCTAGGAGTACTCCACGAGGTGATGTCGGTTCGAGCCACCGACAACCGGCAGCATCATCGCCAGCTAGTGACCCTGGAAGGGAAGGAGGTACAAGGGCTCCGAGATTCCGGGGCCACCCTAACTTTGGTTGCACCTCATTTAGTCCCAGGTTCAACCCACACGGGCGGATCAGTGGCAGTGCGAGTGGCAGGGGGAGCAGTGTACAGACTACCCACTGCCAAGGTGCATTTGGATTGGGGTGTGGGAGAGGGAACTGTGGAAGTGGGGCTTATGCAAAATTTACCCGCAGATGTTGTACTGGGGAATGACTTGGGCCAGATGACTTCTGCATTTATACCCCAGACCCCACACCAGGAAGCCCATCCAGTGACTACCCGGCAGCAGGCTCGCACCACGGCTTCACCAATACACTCTGAGGCTCAGGTAAGAGACCATGACCCCCACACGACACACATGTCCTGGGATACCCCGACTACCTTTGAGGCAGAGGTGAAGGCAGACCCCACACTACAGATATATCGGGACAAGGTACACACTTACCAGGCAGGGCTAGCGGGGGAGCGGTACACATGGGAGAAAGGGTTACTGTACCGCATCGCGGAGAAGGAAGTGGGAGGGTCCGTCACAATGACAACAAAACAGCTAGTGGTACCCCAGAAATATAGGCAGGAGCTACTTAGGATTGCTCATGATATTCCCTAGGGATGACCCGTACCCGATATCGCCTAACGCATGCCTTCTTCTGGCCCGGAATTTCTCAGGATGTGCGACAGTATTGCACATCCTGTGACGTTTGCCAACGAGTAGGTAAACGAGGTGACCGCCACAAGGCCAAGCTATGTCCCCTGCCCATTATTGCAGAGCCCTTCAGCAGGGTAGCCGTAGACATAGTGGGGCCCCTGCCAAAGCCCAGCCCCTCTGGAAAAAGGTATATCCTAACCGTAGTGGACTACGCCACCAGGTACCCCGAGGCCGTAGCGCTCCCTAATATTCACGCTGAAACAGTAGCTGAGGCCTTAATGAAGGTATTCTCCAGGGTGGGGTTTCCCCAAGAAATAATCTCTGACCGGGGCACCCAATTCACCGCCGAGGTCACCCAGCATATGTGGAAGGTATGTGGCATTAAGCCAATAGTCAATTCCGCCTACCACCCTTAGTCCAATGGACTATGCGAGAGATTCAACGGTACGCTGAAGCAGATGCTTCGTACGTTTGGGGAAACCCACAAAGACTGGGAGAGGTTTCTACCTCACCTGCTCTTTGCATATAGAGAGGTCCCCCAGGAATCGACAGAATTCTCCCTGTTCGAATTACTGTTTGGGAGAAGGGTGCGAGGGCCTTTGAATCTAATTAGGGAACACTGGGAGGGGGAGAGTAGCACAGATGGAACCCCTATTGTCTCATACGTACTGGAGTTCCGGGACCGTCTGGAGGCGCTGACTCAGACTGTGCGCACCAACCTCCAGGCGGCCCAACAACGCCAGCACCGCTGGTACGATAGGGGAGCCAGAGACCGCAGCTTTCAAGTGGGACAGAAGGTTTTGATTTTAAAACCCGTCCGCACAGATAAGCTGCAGGCCATCTGGCAAGGCCCATACCAGGTGGTGGAGCAGAGATGTGACACCACCTACGTGATCGGCCCCTGCTCAGGGGTAGGGAAGAGACGCATGCTCCACGTGAACATGCTCAAACCCTACCATGAGAGGATAGAGGACGTGACGGCGATCTGCGCCGCAGCCTCGGAGGATCAGGAGAATCTGCCCCTACCTGACCTATTAGAGCCGGAAGAGCAGATAGAGCCCTCCCGGGGGGTTCAGCTGGGGGAGCGGCTAAGCCCTCAGGAACGTGCCCAGGTACAAGCGCTGATCGTAGCAAAAGGGGCTACCTTCTCCAATTTACCTGGGTACACTCCGCTAGCCACTCACCGAGTCGAAACCCCGGGATAGCTACCTATGCGACAGGCTCCATATCGGGTCCCCGAGTCAGTCAGGACCCATATGAAGGCAGAGCTAGACGAGATGTTACAGCTAGGGGTTATCGAACCCTCAGATAGCCCCTGGGCATCGCCGGTAGTGCTGGTACCTAAGAAGGACGGCACGACCCGGTTCTGTGTCGACTACCGGAGGCTAAACGACAAAACGGTGTCGGATGCCTACCCGATGCCCCGAATAGACGAGCTGTTGGATAAGATGGCACGGGGCCAGTATCTCATTACCATTGATTTGTGTAAGGGATACCGGCAAATCCCACTAGCCGATGATGCCATCCCCAAGTCGGCGTTTGTCACTCCGTTTGGCCTGTGCCAGTTCCGGGTCATGCCATTCGGAATGAAAAACGCTCCGGCCACCTTTCAGCGGATGGTAGATCGGCTACTGGACGGTTTCCAAGATTATGCCTGTGCGTACTTAGATGACATCGCCATATTTAGCCAGACCTGGGAAGAGCACCTCCGACATATAGGGGCTATACTAGATCGTATTGGGGAGGCAGGGTTAACCCTAAAGCCCAGTAAGTGCCACATAGGAATGGCCGAAGTGCAGTGTTTGGGGCACCGAGTGGGGTGTGGGCAGCAGAAACCCGAGCCAGCCAAGATTGAGGCCGTGGCAAAGTGGCCTACCCCAAGGACCAAAACTCAGGTACTAGCTTTTCTAGGGACTGCAGGATATTATAGAAAGTTCGTACCCAACTACAGTGCCCTGGCCAAACCCCTGACGGACTTGACCCGCAAGAACCTTCCCCGACTGGTTGTCTGGGCCCCAGAGTGTGAGCAGGCATTCCAACAACTCAAGACTGCTTTAACTAATGCTCCTGTACTTACTGCTCCTGATCCAACTAAAAGATTTCTTGTCCACACAGACGCTTCAATGTTTGGATTGGGGGCAGTGCTGAGCCAAGTGGGAGCAGATGGTGGAGAACATCCCGTAGCTTACTTGAGCCGAAAATTGTTGCCCCGTGAAGTGAGCTACGCCGCCATTGAAAAAGAATGCCTGGCCGTGGTGTTGGCCCTTAAAAAGCTACAGCCGTATTTGTATGGACAACCTTTTTCCTTACTCACAGATCACAACCCGTTGGTGTGGCTGAACCGTGTGGCTGAGGACAATGCCAGGCTGCTGCGCTGGAGTTTGGCGCTGCAGCCCTTCGACTTCACCATACATTACCGCCCAGGGAAACAAAACGGTAACGCCGACGGGTTATCCAGACAAACTGAACTTGAAAAGTGATCTGTGAATACTCTCCCGGACATCCCCAAGCCGATCCGTTGGGATCAGACTGTGTATGCCGGCTTGGTTCTGGGGGAGCATTGTGGCAAATCTAGCCACTTCTGGACTATACTGTACAAAGGTTGTCCGTATGCTGTATGGGGTACTGTGTATATTTTGTTATGTATGTATTATATTATGGCCATTCGCATGCTGGCAGCCATAAGCTACCAGCATGCAAACACTTCGTTCGACGAACCGCGGCTATCCGGGCTGTTCGGAAAACGAATAAGGGCTCCCCAGGTGGACCACACACTCAGAGGCTTGTGGCGCTCGTTAACCGATTGCAACAATGTTTCAATCGGTAATTAAAGGCTCTCCTAGGTGGCCGTCGTTCGACTACCGACCATGCGGCGGTCGGCCATCTTGGATCCGCTCTCATCACATTTTGTTCCCCATCGGTGTTCGGTAGTTTTAAACCGAACTCGATGGTTAAATGTATTTCATGCGGCGTTCGGTCAGTTCAGCTGGGAGCTGAGCGGTATTCTCCCAAAAGATGCGCTCAGACCCCAGCTATCTACCGAACGTTCGTCACGTTAATCTACCGAATAAAACTCAAAAACTGTATTTTAATGTAGATGGTCAGTTCTGCTGCACGAGGGGATAATCCACTTAATCGGCCATTTTAGTGGGAGTATCCTTCTCGTGCAGCAAAGCCTGTTGGGAGAATTATAATGCCTGATGGGAGAAATCCCCTGAAACAGCTGTATGGAAACCCCTTGCATGGGGAACTGTATAAATATGCAAGCTGAGAATAAAGCCAGTTAGTTGACTCCCAAACTGTGTTTCGTCCGGTTATTGGGAGGATTGGGGATATTGCCTTGCTTTCTAAACTCTGACTGTGGATTACCTATGATACAAACGGAAATCGTGGACTATACTACTGCATTCCGTTACATATGGTTTTTTAACTATACAATCTAGGGCGCAGTCTCCTCCTCCTTTTCTTTCTATACTATACATCACAAGGTTGTGAATCCTTGTATTGGTTACTGCTGCCCAATACCACCTTTAGCCTAATCCCCCCCTTTTTTTACACAACATTCATACATAGACGGAGACCCATAAAATAGTGAAGTATCCATGGGGAAGGAACAACATTCCTTGCTGCTGGACATCTCTAAGACACTGTATAAGTTGCCAGAATTAGTGATGTCGCGAACATAAAATTTTCCATTCGCGAGCGGCGAACGCGAACTTCCGCAAATGTTCGCGAACGGGCAAACCGGGCGAACTGCCATAGACTTCAATAGGCAGGCAAATTTTAAAACCCACAGGGACTCTTTCTGGCCACAATAGTGATGGAAAAGTTGTTTCAAGGGGACTAACACCTGGACTGTGGCATGCCGGAGGGGGATCCATGGCAAAACTCCCATGGAAAATTACATAGTTGATGCAGAGTCTGGTTTTAATCCATAAAGGGCATAAATCACCTAACATTCCTAAATTGTTTGGAATAACGTGCTTTAAAACATCAGGTATGATGTTGTATCGATCAGGTAGTGTAAGGGTTACGCCCGCTTCACAATGACAGACCAAACTTCCCGTTTAACGCACTGCAAACAACCGCAAGCAGTCCATTTGCACAACCGCAAACTCCCCATTTGCACAAGGTTGGATACAGAGCTAGCCATGTCCCGTTCCTTGTCCTCACTGATGTCATTGAAGGTCTCTTCCTCCACCCAGCCACGTACAACACCAAGGGTTTCCGAAAGGTCACAACAATCCCCCTGTATTTTATTTTAAATGTACACTACTGTTACACCAGATATGAGTTGCACTGGTGTGACACTGTGCCCTGGCAGGCCCTGAAACGCACACGTGTGAAGGAAACTGACTTCTATTATTTCACAGTCAAATTTCTAGTTTTTTTTTAATGTACACTACTGTTACACCAGTGATTGGCCCACGTCATGCCTACGCCCCCAAAACGTTTGTGTGTGGGGGTGCTGGAATGACGTGGGCCAATGTGAGCCTGAATCAACTTATGGCTCCCACTGCCCCTTTAAGAGCGAGCTCATGACTCGAGCCGTGCTCCTAGTGCCAGGCGGGCCACGTGAACCAAAAAAAAAAAAAAGAATGCAGCTTCAGAATTAATCTAAATTGTATGCTGTCTAGGAGGTGGGAGGGTCTGGGAGGGAGGGTTTACTGCTGATTGGCTGGAATGTGTCTGCTGACTGTGAGGTACAGGGTCAAAGTTTACTCAATGATGACGAATAGGGGGCGGATCGAACATCGCATATGTTCGCCATCTGTGGCGAACGCAAACAAGCTATGTTCGCCAGGAACTATTCGCCAGCGAACCGTTCAGGACATCACTAGCCAGAATATAACAAGTGAAAACTTACCACAATTTACAAAATAGTATATTGTATTGTCTCTGCTTGCTATCTATGTATTAATTAATAATGATTTATTATTGGCATATTGCAACACTGTATTGGAAATAAACCTAGTGACAAAATCAATTTCTATTTCTGCATTAGTTTAATCTATTAATTTAAAGAAAAGAAAAATATAAAATAAGAATAAAAGAGAAAGGACGTCTACAAAAAAACAAAAACAAAAAACAATTTTATCGAAGAAATGAGTAGGAAATTCATCAATACTCAAAATTACTTGCTAGCAACATACCTCAATGTATTATTATACTAAATATCCACTTTGATGGAAATTAACCATTATCAAGAAAAATCTGTGTTCAGAAATGGTGATCAGGGAATATTCAGAGTCAGTTTTTAGACTAACCAGATGTAGTTATCTCAATTATGTAGGCTTAATATTATACATATTTAAAATGCTAATTGCCCTTTTAAGAAATCAGATGCTTAGGCTTATATGTCCATTGGTTAAAATAATTAAGATATTTTATTGAACTGGGAATTACTAGTACCACAATCAGAATACCTCTTCTCCAGATTTAAAAGAGAGCAGATGTTATAATAAGAATTTGATTAATCTACCTTAACACAAAAATGCAAATTATTGTAATTTGGCAGAAAATATCTGTATTATATATATTTTTTTTTGATTCTTAAAATTTCTTTATTTGATTTTTAACATATAACATACAGATATCTCGTATAAAAATATAGATATAATTCTTCCGATGTAACATACGAATTCCCATTTATACATACTTAGAACATCACACATATACAAAAACAGGACATAGTGGGATGAGAAAACAGCATAGATTTGTTACTTTGATTATGTATATGTATTTAACAATTCAATATGATGAAGCCCTAGATTATAGTCTATGGGAGCTACTGATTCCTTTCTAACAATTGTAAACATTTTTTACTCATTTCATATTTTCGTAAATTCTCCTTAATTCTAAATAATGTTATCTCGTTCTTAAGCTGTAAAACCAATTGGTTTTCCCAATTTTTATACTCAATTGTTGTGGGATTTTTCAATTTTCTGGCTATTAATATTTTCATTGCTGCAAAAGCATGGTTTACTAAGTATTGTTGGTATAGACAAAGATCAGGCCAATGTAAGTGAAGTAGAGCAGTGATTGGGGATTGTTCTATCCAAATTTTATCCCAAATATACAATTTTCTAAAGACTTCCACCCATATTTTTTTTATTATTTTGCAGTTCCACCATATATGTATAAAACTACCAACTTCTGATCCACATCTCCAGCATTGGTTGGACTCCCTTTGGTCGATTCTATTTAATCTGCTAGGTACCAAATACCACCGATAGCATATTTTATAGTGTGTCTCAAATAGAATCGCATTATGGATATTTTTTTTTAACTTGTGTCAACATATTGCCCCATTCTAATAAATCTATTTTTAGATTGCATTCTTGTTCCCAACTCTTTATCTGTTTAGATGATTTAATTTTAGGGGACGATCTTATCAGGGAATAACATTTGGCCATATTTTTGTTTGGATTTTCATTTCCAAAATTATGAGACTATTCCTATTATTATTACTGCTTGCAAGATTCTTCCCCAGACAGGATTTTATCCTTAAATATCGAAAAATCTCAGTTTGGGGGAGACCAAATACTTCTGACAAAGTTAAGAAATCTTTCATTTTATCTCTTAATAATATGTCTTCTAGTATTAGGATATTCCTTCCCCTCCAAGAATCAATTTTTAAGTTGTTTATGAATACCTCTAATAAACCTATCTCCATAAACCCATAAAGATTTCCCAGCATGTTTAGTTATTTTTTAATCAAAAACCATTCATTTAATAGATGGGAAAGGATTTTATTACCAATCACTTCTCCATGCTTTTTTTGGTTGCCATATAGCCCTTGTTAGTTTTAACCCATTCAGTGTTTGGGTCTCTAAGCAATACCAAGCCAATTTTCGGGAGTCTATTTTTGTCAATAGCTGGGTATGATATACAATAGTGGCTTCGTAATGATTTATCATGTCTGGGAAATTTACCCCTCCATGTCCTATAGTATTGGTTAGTTGATCTAAGCTAATCCGCGGTCTTTTCCCTTTCCAAATAAATATTTTTAAGAAATTCATCTTTCCAGTTTTTATTACAGTTTTTGAACATCACTATGGTTTTTTCTATATTTATCTTATAATTCGAGACTATACTATACTGTTCTATTTCTTTCATCAGGTTCTTAATTGACTCGGCTGGATCTGTAAGGGTCAAAATGGTGTCATCGGCGTACATACTGATTTTTAATTCTCTGTCTGGGGAAGGTACCCCCCGAATATTGGGATTATTTCTTATTCTAATCGCCAAGGCTTCCATAGACAATATATATAAGATAGGTGACAATGGGCACCCTTGACGAGTGCCATTTTTTAAATAAAACCACTCTGAACACATATCCATTCCTACCACTCTTGCCATCGGGTTTTGATAAATCGAACCAATTGCTGAAAACATCCAGCCATCTATTCCCATTGCCTTCAACACCCCCAACATAAATCCCCACCCGACCCTGTCAAAGGCCTTTTCTGCATCCAGTGACAGGGTCAGGAGGGGAATCCCAGAGCCATCACTCCAGTCCAGGACATCAATCATTCTCCTTATATTAGTGCTCGCCTGTCTTGTGGGGACAAATCTTATTTGATCGCTGTGTACTAGATCTCTTACTATCCCTTTCAACCTTTCTGCCAGTATAGAAGAAAATAATTTAGAATCCACATTGATAAGAGAAATGGGACGATAGTTTTTTAATTCTTGGGGATCTTTGTCCATTTTAAAAATAGGAATTATATTGGCTTGTAAAAGTTCTTTTGGACCCCTTCCATTCTTTGTTATTTCATTATATGTTTTAGCCATATGTTCCACCAAAATATCCCCGTATATTTTGTAAAATCTATTAGTCAGTCCATCCGGACCAGGAGTTTTATAACTCAGTAATTTTTTTATAGCTGTACGAAATTCTATTTCTTGCAAGGGAGCGTTAAGCTTTCCTTTTTGCTCTTCTGATATCCTGGGGAAACGTATTTCCTTCAGATAGACATTTATTATTTTATCTTTTGGTTGATTTGGAATATTATACAGTTCTTCATAGTATATTTGGAAAGCCTTTGCTATATCTTCTGGTTTCTTTAATAGAATTGTTTCCTTCCTAATACTGTTTATCCTATTTTTTCCATCTGTTTTTTTCAGTTTTCTAGTTAGCCATTTATTGATCTTATTATTTTCATAATAGAAGTTTGCTTTCATCCGGTCTAGTTTTTTTTCTATTCTTTCCCTTTCTATTTTTTCTATCTTCATTCTAAGCTCTGATAGTTGTTTAGATGACTCTATATTTAATACACTTGTATTTTTCCTTGCTAATTGATAATATTCAATATAAAGTCTTTCCCTACTCAGACCTTTTTCTCTCTGGATCTTATTTTTTAATTTAATCAGGTACCCCCGAACGACCGCTTTGAAAGCACACCATATTGTGGCTACTGAAAGTTCTTCTGAACAATTCTCTCTAAAGTACAATGTAATTAATTGTCTTATTTGTTCTTGATCATTCTTATTATTCAAAATATAGTCATCTAGCCGCCATGTCGTGTTAGATCTTTTTTTAATTTCTGTTTTTATATTAAAGACAATATAGCTATGATCTGATCATATGTTTTCTTCTATCCTAATGTTTATTGTTTGTTCTACTAGATTTGCTTCTCCTAAGATTAAGTCTATTCTTGCAAGAGAGGAATGAACTTTTGATGTATGTGTATATTCTCTTTCTTCTGGATTATATACTCTCCATATATCTAATAGCTTATGTTCTAATAATATATTTCTTAATATTCTGGCTTGATTAATCAGATGCTTGGATATTGGTTTACTATTTCTGATTTTTTTTATCTAGGACGGGATCCATTATACAATTAAAATCTCCCGAGACTACTAAGAGTCCCACCTTAATCTTATCAACTTTTCCCATTATCATTTTAAAGTATTTAGTTGGGAGTATATTCGGGAGATATACATTGACCAGAGTGTATATTTTCTCTTCCAGCTTACATATTAATATTTGAAATCTTCCTTCCTTATCTATTTCCTCATATATTATTTCTTTGTTAATTTTTTTCGATAAAATTATAGCCACTCCTCTTTTCTTTTTTTTTTCAAGGACGCTTGTGAAATTATCTCATATCCTTCATATGCCCACCCCCTATCTTCTGTATTCCAATGTGTCTCTTGCAACATCGCCAGATCTATTTGTTTTTTCTTAAGTAATTCCTTCATCATAATTCTTTTATATGGGGTATTAAGCCCCTGTACATTAAGTGAAATACACTTCATGTTATTATCCTATATCAAGTAACTCCTTTCTGAGCTGTCATCCTTCCCACATCATTCACACACATCTGAGTTCTCATAATACAGAGAAACCCATACACACTCATTCTTACAAGATGATATGACAGTATAAATACAACCGTCTCTTCAGTCTGTAAGCCTAGAGAATCTCTCATGAGATGTCTAGGGCTAAGGTCTGAGTCAGACCCTAAAGTGGTAACTCGCAAGGGGGGCTTACGAGGCTGAGGTTATTATTATCTGTTCCCTCCCCTCTGCCGTCCTCCCCCTCTCTTCCCCCCTATCCCCTCATCTCTCCTTATATCCCAGATATATTGTATTTTAACCTGAGGGGAAAAAAGGAAGCCCAGGGGAAGGAGAATGGGAAGGAGAATGGGAAGGAGGGCGGAAACATAGAAAAAAAGAAAAGAGAAAGAGGGGAAAAAAAAATTAATTTTTTTAAAAATTAATTTATCTTATGGATCAACCCTTCGTAGTATTCTTTCTTGCGTCTAATGTGCAATGATAACCTTGTATATTCCAAACATCTCCTACTTCTTAAAAGATATCATCACTTTACCAAAAATAAATATTCCTCAGTATTCTAAACACGTTCTATTATTAACCTTTTGATCTAATTGCCACTTGGTGCTTAATTAAACATCATATAATAAATCAGTAATATCTTAGCTCCATATATTATTTTCGTTTAGGTTTAACCATAATCAGTGTCTCCTTATTATTGTGCTGAATTAAATTTTCCTCCTTTTGACCCACATTATCTATTATTTGACTCACTGCTTAAATGTGTTGTGCTATATTGACCATATATTATCCGCTCGACTTATCCTTTCCAAAAATATCAACAATTTTCCAAAATTAATATTCACCACTGTTCTAAACAATTTCTATCATTAACCTTTTAATCCTACTACGTCTTAGTGCTTAATTATACCCCACATTCTAAATCAGTGGAATCTCTCCTCCATATATACAATTCATGTCAATCCACTCATAATTCTTGTCTCCCTTCTATTATTCTTAGTGGGTTTTCCTACTTTTACTCATCTTTATCATTATTCTAAGTTACCTCCTATTTTTACTATTACTTTCCTACCTCACCCTGTTCATAAATTACCATATACCACGTGCCATTTCCTAAGTCGATTTATCAGATGCCCACCAACACATTGCATTAAATATACATCTTCAAATTACCCTTCATATAAAATGTTCTACTCCTCTCTGCTAATCAGAGAGAGAGAGAGATTAGAAAAAAAAAATTATATTTAAAAAAAAAAATAAAAAAAAAAAAATAAACCCTTTTCTTCCCCCTCCTCTCCCCCCTCTCTTTAGACTCTTATCTCAAGGAATAATTCGTCCATTCTTGTAGTTCTTTTGGGTTTGAGAAAACTTTCTTCTTATCATTCCAATTTAGTGTAATGGCTTTGCCTGGGCCCCATCTGTAAGCTATTTTTCTTTCTTTGAGTGGTTTCAGCGCGTCAAAGTATTTCTTTCTCTCCAATCTTACAGCTTTAGAAAGATCTTGATAGATTTGAATGTCCTTAAATTTATCGCCTTCTGGAAAATTTTTATTTCGCATAGCTTGAATTAGTTGTTGCTTGAAGATCATTGAATGGAAGGAGACTATCAGGTCTCTAGGAACGGTGTTTTGAATTTCTTGAGGTTTTTTAATTCTGTATATGTTTTCCATATTTGTAACCAGGTCTTTATCTTGTAAATTCAGAGTTAGGAACAGGTCGTTTAAATAGGCTTTTATTTTATCCTGGGTGATTATTTCTGGAATATTCTTTATCCTAATGGTTTTAACTCTCGCTTTTTCTTCCAACATATTTAATCGATCTTCCATTTTCTCCATTTCCAATTTCATCTTATTTTGTTCCTCTTTAATTGTTTTACAATGGTTGGCTACTTGTTCTTGCATTTCTTCTACTTTAATTATCCTTTTATTAATTTCTTCCATACTCTTTGTCATTTGGATCGTGCTATTCTCCAGCTCCTTTTTAAAGATTTCAGTTTGACTATCAAGACTCATTTTTATAAAATCTTGAAAGTTAGTTATAGAGCTTCTTTTATCTTCAGGTAGGGATTCATCTGAGAAGGACATTTCTCCTCCTTGTTTGCTTTGAGGAGAAAAAAAATTGATTGGGAATTTTTCATTTACTTTATCTTTTTTGGTCTCCTTAGTTTTTTTTTTGTATCCTTGGCATAGCCATTTTTCTTCTTTACTGTTCCCTTTTCTCTTATCTTTTTCCTTCCCTTTTTCTTTTCTTTTTTTTTCCCTTTTCTACAGATATTAGACCTCAAGAGATAGAGACACTTATATATATTATAACTCTTATTGCTGTTAACTTTTTATTGTGTCTCTTCCTTCCCTTTCTTCTTTTCCTTTCTCTCTTCCCCTCTTCTCTTTCCGCTGAAAGTTGTAGTTATTTTATATTTATTATTCTGTTATGAACCATAAGATGTCCCCATACAAATGGTCCTAATAATACAAAAAGAGGAAAAATCTCTTATCTCCTTTAATTCACCAACTTCAAATGGTCTTTTTTTTTTTTTCCTTTTTTTTTTTCTTTTTTTTTTAGCCCAGTCTGGATTTATAGCTTATAACTTTTGCAGTTTCTGTGATGGTTCTTTTCAGCCCACCAATATATCTTAAATATTTATAATATTTATAAACGGCTAAACAACCCTTTTTTGGGGAGCTGTTAAAATCCCCTTTTGTGCCTCCGTTCAGATAAGCTTATGTTAAATTAAATCAATGCTTGTATATCGTGGGCCGTCCAGGTATTATGAGACTTTGCTTCTCAAGCCTTATTATTCAGCTTTTTATTCAGCTTATTATTCAGCTTTGCGTATATGTCTGAATATTATTTTTGCAAACTTTTATGAGTGCTAGCAGTTCACATAATCAGGCCAGTTGCATTCAGAAAAAAGAAAGCAAAGAAATAATTAATGCCATCTGAGTCACTGTTGAGCGAGCAGTTCCCTAAATCAGGCAGGTTGCATTCAGGAGGGAAAAAAAAAAAAATACTAATCGCCAACTGAGTCACTATTGAGCGAACACGCTTTACTTATGTGCCCCCATATAATTCGAACAGACTTTTGAATACTTGCATATTTGTAGTTCGAGTCTACGACCCTGCAGACACAGAGAACACTTCCAACTAACGCAGTGTAGCTCTGAGAAAGTTCAGCGTTCAGATTCAGCGTGCATATCGGGTTCAGTCAGTCCGAGTCCGGTTGTTCTGCCCGGACGCCGTTTCCTCGTGGCATCCTTTCTTGCAGCCTCGCGTCCCCCCACAAGCTCCTCCTTACGGTGCGTGCGCGCTCACATCTCTCGTCACACCCCCAAAATATCTGTATTATAAAGAATCAGGTTGTAAAGAAAATATAAAATGAAATCATTGGTAGAAAACAGTTACCCATTATACTAGTATTTTTATTTTTTATTTTAAAAAAAACTCCATGTTTCATATTATATATATATGTATATATATATATATATATATATATATATATATATATATATATACACTGTCCAATGCTTGCATTCCAGTAAAATAATAGTTATGGCCCGGTGCTTGTCAACAATAATAATAGATATCAAGTAGGAAAAAGCACTCCAGGATAGTCCTGACGTAGGACTGAAACGTTGATTCTTCATGGCAGTTGCCGAATAAAGCTAAGTCTATTTTTTTTCACCATTTGAATGAAGTCCCTGGAGTGCTTTTTCCTACTTGATATCTATCTAGATATATATATATATTACACAGAGTCAGTTTACAAGTTAATGGTTACATACTTACATATTTACAGAAAAGAGACATGCGTACATAAAGTTCAGCCCTCCTTACATCTGTTTTTTTGCTGTTGATCCTAAAGAAGGCAAAAATCCAGTTTAAAGCCATTCAAATTCTGCAACAAACTAGAAAAAAAAATCCGTCTTGACCCCAGAATGGCAGTAAGATGTATCCTCTTATCAAGAAACTATTACCCTACAATGGAATTATTATATCCTTGAATATTATGTTTTTGCAAGTATGGATCTAGTTGCTGTTTAAACATCTGTATGGACTCTGATAAAACCACTTCATCGGGCAGAGAATTCCATATCCTTTTTGTTCTAACTGTAAACTTTCTTCCAGGCTATACGCGTGACCTACTGTCCTATGTATAGTCCTGTTTGTGAATAGATTTCCAGACAATGGGTTGTATTGGCCCCGGATATATTTGTATAATGTTATTATATCCCCTCTGAGGTGCCATTTTTTTTAAACTAAAGAGGTTTTAATTTGTTAACCTTTTTTTCGTAGCTAAAATATTCCAATCCTTTACTATTTCTAGTGCCATAATATCCTTCTTTAGAACAGGTGCCCAGCATTGCACAACATATTCAAGGTGTGGTCTTACAAGTGATTTATAAAGAGGCAAAATTATATTCTCATCCCGAGAATTAATGCCCTTTTGGTACATGACAATACCTTACTGGCCTTAGCCACTGCCGATAGACATTGCACATTGTTGCCTAATTTGATGTCTATAACAATTCCCAAATCCTTCTCGTGTGTGGTTATCCCTAATTCACTACCATTTAGGGTGTAAATTGCTTGTGCATTTTTGACCCGAAGTGTATAACTTTGTATTTTTGTACATTAAATTTAATCTGCCATTTGAGTACCCAGTCACCCAGTCTATCTAAATCCCTCTGCAGCAAAGTAATATCTTGCTCACATTATATTCTTTTACAGAGTTTTGTGTCTCTGCAATCACTGAAATATGGCTTCCAATGCCTATTTCAAGATTATTTATAAATATTTTAAATAGAAGCGATACCAGAACAGAACCCTGAGGGACACCACTCACCACTTTTGTCCAGCTTGAACATTTACCATTAATGACAACTCGTTGTACTCTATCCTTAAGCCAATGTTCTACCAAAGGTCAAGAATTTTCATCTTGGCCAATTCCTTTGAGTTTGAACACTAATCTATTGTGTTGAACCGTATCAAACCTTGGCAAAATTCCCAGATTTTACTAATAACATGACGTAAAGTCATGATTTTATTAATGACACGGAGGCGAGTATTATGCTATCTCTTTCTTACTTTATTCCTCAGCAGCAAAGAAAAATATAACTGAAAGAGAAAAATATGTAGAATATGAAATATATAACAGATACAACCATATCTGCCTAGTAACAGGGCAGCCAATCAGTCTCTAGGAACAGTCCATAAATCTCCATCCTTGTATTTCCACTTCCTCTTCTTTGCCTTCTGAACCGAAGACCCAAACCGAAACATCCATATTAGTAACGATTAACTTTCAAACTGGTAACTTCCACATAACGAAATCAAGCTGTAAAACAAAGAAATATGTGGTAAACTCCAAACTTAGGACCTGAGTGTAACATATCGTATACATAATACCTGTACATAACGAGTATCCTAGTTAGATTAATAAAGATATATGTCACACCCGACAAGAATATGAATTCAAAACAAGTAAACCAAGTGCACTTACCATGAGTGAGAAGATCACCCCGATTGAACCATAAACATAAACTTACCCCAGATCCATGGGCGGGTGGGTGGGAATAATACTCGCCTCCGTGTCATTAATAAAATCATGACTTTACGTCATGTTATTAGTAAAATCTGGGAATTTTATTAATGACACGGAGGCTCCTATTATGCTAGTTTAAAGCTGAGCCACCACCAACGAAGAAACATGTTCAATCGGGCGGAAATAGAAATCACGGAACGTAGATTCTTTAGACCAGTCCGCCGCTCTCAAGATATCGTCCAGACGACATCCCATCGTAGAAGCCTTCGATGCCATGGCACCCCTAACCGAATGTGCCGAAAAAATCGAAGTATCAATTCCTGCAGCGGAAAGTAGACCCTTAACCCAGCGGGCTAACGTAGTCGAGGAGACAGGTAGAAACGGTGCCTTAAAGGAAATAAATAGTGGAGGCAAGTCCGTTGACCTCAACTGTCGAGTACGAGCCAAATAGACCTGGAGACAAGCCACAGGACATAAAGCCGGTCTGACGGAGCACCTAGGGTAGTCCACCGACTTGGAAGCCGACTTAGTCCTCCTTGAGATATTAAACGACACACCTTCGGGGGTGAACGAAATCGCGTTCCAATCCAGAGCCCTGACGTCCGATACTCTTTTGCACGAAAGTAAGCACAGAAGCATGACCAGTTTCCATGACAACTGTTTGAGAGTCAGGTCCTCATTACAGGGCCAGGAGTCCAAGAAACCAAGGACAACGTTAACGTCCCAAAATGATGAGTATCTAGAGCTTGGAGGCCTAGCGAAACGGATACCCTTCAACAGTCGACACACAACAGGATGTTGTCCAATCGGAGATCCATCTAGCCCCCTGTGTCCGGTCGAAATAGCCGATCTATAAACATTAAGGGTACAATAGGCCAAACCCGAATCGAAACGTTCAGTCAGGAAACTGAGCAGAGCAGTTAGAGGAGCAGAAAGTGGATCCAGCAATCTTCCCAAGCACCAGCTAGACCACACGCGCCATGCGGACTTGTAGGCCTGCCTGGTACCTGGCGCCCAGGCATTCTCCAAGAGTCGAGCAGTCGCCTGCGAAACGTCCGTGACACACCAGGGTCCCCTGAGATCAGCCAAGCCGTGAGTTGGAGCAAGTTCTGATCCACCAATTCGTGCGAGTTCCCATCCGGGTCTAGAAGCACATCCGGCCTCATTTCGATCATCCGTGGGAAGTCTATGGCCATTTCCAGGAGATGGGGGAACCACGGTTGAGATTGCCACAGGGGAACCACCATTACCAGCGTGCAATCCTGCCTGGTCGCGTACGCCAGCGTCCGGGATATCAGATTGAACGGTGGGAACGCAAAGTGGCGCCCTTGCGGCCACGTCTGTAAGAACGCGTCCACCGCAGCGGCTGTCGGGTCCGGTCTCCAACTGAAGTACTGGGGCAGTTGGGAGTTCAGTCTGGACGCGAACAAGTCCAGGCGTAGAGGACCCCATAGCCGGTCCATCCTTTGGAAGGTTGAGGATAGTAAATGCCAGTCTCCTGAATCTTTCAGGTAACGCGAATTCCAATCCGCCCATTCGTTGTCCAGTCCCGGAATATGTTCGGCCGTAACCGATATAGCGTTGTGGAGGCAAAACTGCCAGAAGTCCCTTGCCAGGTTCGCCAGCTGTTTCGACTTCGTACCACCCAGGTGGTTTATGTACCTGACTGCGGACACATTGTCCATGCGCAGTAGTACGCAGCAATTCCCTTGAGTCGGAGATAGGCTCCGAATGGCGAACGAACCTGCCAGAAGCTCCAGGCAATTTATGTGTAAGGTCGACTCGACTTCGGACCATCTTCCACCGGTGGAGATACTGCCACAGCGAGCGCCCCAACCGTGTAGGCTCGCGTCCGACTCTATAACCATGTCCGGCGCGGAGCCGAAGATGGCCCGGCCGTTCCATGCCTCCATGTGGTCCAACCACCAACGTAGCTCGTCTCTGGAGTCGTCGTCCAGGATCAATACTCTCTCGTACGAGCCCCCGGCCCGAAGATGGGAACCTTTCAAACGTTGTAGGGCCCGGTAATGCAATGGGCCTGGGAAAATCGCTTGAATTGAGGAGGCCAAGAGGCCGATCACTCTCGCCAGTTGCCGGACGGAGAGAGAGGAGGCCCGTAGTGCACGCCGTATCTCCTTCTTCATCGACCGAAGTTTGCTTTCCGGTAGGAACAGAAACTGGGTGACCGAATCGACCTCGAAGCCCAGGAATTCTATTCTCTGTACCGGTTCCACAGTGGATTTTTCCCAATTCACGAGGAAGCCCAGGCCTTCCAGGAGGTTTACCGTCCATCCCAGGTGTCTGAGAAGTTGGTCGGGGGACGAGGACATAATCAATATGTCGTCCAGGTAAATAATCATGCGGACCCCTCGGGCCCTGAGGAAAGCCACCACAGGCTTCATCACCTTCGTGAAACACCATGGAGCCGAAGATAGACCGAACGGCAGACAGGTAAACCGCCATCGACGACCTTGCCACGTAAAGTGCAATAAGTCCCAGTGCTCTTTTGCCATGGGTATAGTCAAGTAGGCATCTTTGAGGTCCAATTTGACCATCCAATCCCCTTGACGTAGCAGGTCCCGGAGACAGTGGGCACCCTCCATCTTGAAGTGATGGTAACGAAGGAAAAAATTTAGGTGTTTGAGGTTTATCACCGGGCGGACACCTCCGCCTTTCTTGGCGACAAGAAACAAATTGCTCAGAAATCCTGGGTGGTCGTAAGGGATTTCTTGAATGGCCTGTTTGGCAGACAACTCCGCGATCTCCGCGGTAATTAGCTCGGACTGATCGTCCGGCAGTCTCAGTTCCTGTGGGATAAAAGTCTGGACAGGGGGAGATAACAGATCCAGACGGAAACCCCTGACCGTCTCCAGAACCCATACATCTGCGGTGATCATACCCCACATTTCTAGAAATAGCGCTAACCTGCCCCCCACACTCGCTCTGCAAGACATACGTTTTGGGGTACTCACCGTAAGGGCGTCTGTATGAGGGTTGTCCACGACCTCCTCGACTTTGCCAAGGTCTCCCACGTGAGGGGAAGAAGGGTGCTGGCTTATACTCCTGGTAGGTTCGGGGGGCGGAGAAGGAACCTCTGTGGGTCCGCGAGGGACCTCGAGCTCCACGGCCGGGCGGACGGCTCCTAAACCTCCCGGCCCCATGGAAAACCTTAGGGCCAAAAACCCGCTTTAGGTTAGACTGCGCTTTATCAAGAGCGGTGAAGGTACGCACAAAGGAGCCCAAATCCTTGACAAAGCACTCCCCAAAGAGCATACCTTTGGCCGAGGCACCCGGCTCCTTCACAGCGAGGTTCACTAACTTTGGCTCAATCTTGAGCAAAATCGCCTTGCGGCGTTCAGCCGACATGGCCGTATTTGCGTTGCCAAGGAGGCAAATCAACCTCTGGACCCACCCAATCGCCTCATCGAGGTCGATGGGTTTTGTCCCAGCTTTAGCTGCCTCCAAAAGCTCATAGAGCTTGGCAGCGGGGCCCAGGGTGTCCAGGATCTTGTCCTGGCAGTTATGCAGTGAAAACTCCAGCCCCTTCCTGGGCTTCCAGCCTGTTTTAGCCAGGAATTGGGAGATCTGAGGGTCAACCTCTGGCGTCTTGCACGCCGCATCAGGCACGGAAGGCCTCGGGCACTCGGCCCTCAATTTACTGCGCCCCTCTTTGGAGAGAGGGGTACGCATACGAAGTGCCAGATAACTGGCAATGTGCGCGGGCGGGTCCCATTCCGCCGAGCGAGGATGGCGGAGATCATCGGGATCGAACAGGGGGTAACCCTGAGGATCACAGATGTACTGCCCTCACCCGGAGGAAGTGCCGAAGCGTCAAACTCCGCCTCATCGCCGGAGCCCCCCTCCTCATAGGAGGCGTAATCAGGGGGGTCCGAATCCGACTCTCCAGTCTGATCGGTATCCGATCCATCATCACGGGCACGCGCCCGTTTCCATTTTCTGGCCGATTTTGCCCGGCCAGCGGCTCTCTTGCGCGGAAACGCGCCATCTTGGACGGCCATGGGCACGTCAGTCAGGGCAGGTAACACCTGCGTCACATCTGGAGAGACATGTTTAACCTTAGTTTGAGCCTTGCGACCCGCCTGAGTCTGAACTGCAGGCATGGGAGCAGGCAACATGACAGGGGTCAAAGGCAGTGTTAACGCCTGTTGGATAGTGTGGGAGAGGGACGAGGACACGGTCCCCATGGCCGAAGCCAGAGCCCTCTGCATAGTAGAATCAATAAGGGCCTGGAACTCCTGGGAGGGAGTAAGGCCTAAGTCCCCTGCATTAGGAGTCTGAGAGGGGTCCATAATGGGGTAATTGGGGCTACCAGAACCCTCACCTCCAGCCTGCATAATTTGCAGAGCAGAAAATAAATTTACGTACTGCCCCTTTAAATAATAATAATCAGGCACCGAGCAACCGATGCAATACTGAGTCAGAGCAGTATTAGGGAGAACACACAAAGCTAACAGTAAGGGGTTGATTAACCCACAAGCAAAAACCTGCACAGAACAGTTATAAGGGAGAGGTAAGGGAGCCGACCCGCTGAAAAAGCCGCCCAGCCCTCGTGTGATGAGGCAGAAGATGGCCGCCGTGTGCAGAGCGCGCCGCGCTGCCACAAAGCTCCTCCCCCGCCAATGGCCGGGGAGCGCGTGAGTCACACGCGGCCGGGAACTCCCTCGCACCAGCGGGTGCGAGGAGATAGCGATCGGGTCGGCAAACAAACGCGGCCGCAACCGCAGCCGCGAGGGGAGAGGGAAGGGAACCAAGGAGTATAAAACTCCGATGTAAGTCTCCCCTGCTAGCCGCGAACCCTGTCTGGGTGAGTGAAAAGGCAACACAGACAGGGGAAGCGGCGGGAAAAACGCAGGGGAGGCAAACAGTAATAAAACATCAATAAAAATAGACTAAATAAACGCAGATATACAGAAAATAGCAAACAATGTAATCAACAATAACAATTAGGCAGTAAAAACAGGGTACAAAACCCTAGTAAATACAATCAAGCACACTATGTAGGAGAGAAAAAATAATACTTAGCTGGTCTGAGGACAGCAGCAAAGAAAGAGGAAGTGGAAATACAAGGATGGAGATTTATGGACTGTTCCTAGAGACTGATTGGCTGCCCTGTTACTAGGCAGATATGGTTGTATCTGTTATATATTTCATATTCTACATATTTTTCTCTTTCAGTTATATTTTTCTTTGCTGCTGAGGAATAAAGTAAGAAAGAGATAGCATAATAGGAGCCTCCGTGTCATTAATAAAATCCAGATCACATCCACTGCAACACCCTGATCTATACTTCTATTTACTCACTGGTGTCGGTATAAAAGGAACATTTAAAACATAATGATCAAAGTAGCAGAACTAACCAAACATGTAGGAACTCTAATGGTGGACAAAGTGTGTATGTTGTGGAGGGGGGGGGGGGGGGGTGCCCAATAGGTAGATCCACAGATGTTGCAGAACTGCAAATCCTATGATGTTTTGCATGCGTTTAAAAGGCCTTTTGAATCACAAAGCATCATGGAAGCTGTAGTTTTAAAACATCTGGGGATCTACCTTTTAGGCACCCCCATTGTGGACCATGAATGTAAGTTACAAGGTTTTATATTTTCTGTGTACAACAATTACGATGTTCACATGGCATGTGCTCAAACATTCACCTCCCAGTGACTATATGCTCCACTATGTTCTTTATTACCATACTGGTCGTTTTACCAAAGTATTACTGCAGTTGCCCTAAAATGATTTCCATATATCTGGATAAGAGCTCCAATAACTAATTAAACAAAAAAGGACCAATGTGAACAAAGGGATGCACGTTGGAATACAATATAGCATTGATGATGTCTCAATATTGCTCTAGGCTTACCTTGATAATGCAATATGGTACTGAACACAGGTTCAAGAAAGAAAAACATAAAGAAGTTTAGAGATAGACGTCAAAATGAACATCACTGAACAACACATACTTGTCAAATTGGTCACCATTTACTCTGGAAAATGGGTGGCTACAAGGGTATACTATAGTAAAAGACAAATGTATTAAAATGATACACCAAGCATCATAAATAACTGTACTCCATGCACAGGTTATGGTCACTGGAGTGCTGAACTATCTGTGCTGTGCAGAGTTTAATGGATATTCTTAGCATAGCCTTTGGAAATAGAGAGACAGTTAAGATTGGCTTCTCATCTACAACTTTGTCTGTGTAGAGCTCAATGAAATTTTATATTAGTGTGTGTGTAAAAGAGATTTCATATTTCGACTTCTTGTTTATTATAGAAAATATTGTGGAAACTGGCCTTGGAGAGGGGAAATCTAGCCCTAACTATGCAAGTCTAAATTCTGTTCTTTGTTTACAACCATCAGTACCGTTTAAAATAGTGAAATTGTTATTGCTTACTCTTTGAAACAGAGACAAACACTTTCACTTGTAGATTTAAAAAAAAAAAAAAATATATATTAACAAGGGGGGGCGGGTCATGGCACCTAAGATGGCTGAATGTGCATCTCTCTAGCTTTTGCCAAAACCAGCAATACATGGGCTAAAACTGCACTAATTCAAGCTAAAACTGCTTCACGTTACTCAGGGAGTAACCCCATTTCCAACTACTACACGATCGGCTTTTTTTGGAGTGCCCTGACAGAGTACTCTCAGGAGTGCCTTTACAGCCTTCATATGTCCAAAACCGAGGTCCAGTGAGCATCAGATGGTCGATCTCCTGGCAGCACCAAGCGCATAACTCGATGTGGAACACTCATAGCTCTGTTACCCCTCCCCCCCCTTTGGACCGGTTGGGGATATACCGGTCCCCACTGGGCTACAAAGCCTACAAACTCAGCAGCTTGGGGACATTAAACTCATGCCGCCTGGCGTGACCAAGATAACCGCCACACAGGAATTCACACAGGGTCAGTTAAGCCCTGAGAGCCAGCAGTGAAAGAAGGCCTTTGAAGCAAAATTTTATGCTATCTGTCAAGCATTTTGGAACCATATCTCTCTCAGACCCCATCTGCAAATCCCTCCAGCTGCACAATTATCCCACGCTGAAGGCTCAATCACCCTTTCTTCATCTGTGATGGGGGCCCAATTGGAGATACCTTCAAGCCACAGCCCATACACCTATGGTTGTCACCAAGCCAGGGAGGACACATGGGCCCAAGATCCAGCTGCTGAGGGTCGAAGGACCTATGGACTTAGAGAAGCGGCTCCTATAGAGGCATGGGATCGAGTTTTCAGGAACCCGAAACTGTGAACTTTGCAGCCCACTTGTCAGCCGAGACTTCAGCGGTGCTTCGTCCTCCTGATAACAGCTCAGAGGAGCAGTGAATCTATGGAAGAGCTCTGTCCATGGTACACAAAGCAACAGGAGCTCCAACACAGCTCCACCAGTTTGTAGGTGATGAAACCGGGAACTACTTTTAGCATGGGCCTGGACTTTCAGCCATGGCATAGGGTGAACGAATTTATCGCTTGGTTCCTGAACTGCCTTCTTAGCTTTTAAGAAACACAAGCTAAATGTTCTTAGTAGTATTTGCCCTTACTCATGTATAAATCCTTTTATAAGCACTTATGACTTACAAGTATAGCTGATTATTGATTTTCTTTATCTCTGTGGTTTTCTAACATTCTGAATGCCTATATTTTATTTACTCATGGTATTACATACATAAAACCTTTTTTTAAAAAACATTTTACAGATTATATGGTATCTCCTAATTCAGAATCTTTCATATAGAGTATGATATATTAAAGTGGAACTGTCACCGTCTGGGGACTTTACATAATTTAGTGCCAGGCAAAGGTGAATTTTTTTTTTATATATATTTTTATTTTATTTTATAACAAATAAAATACAATACAGCACCGAGGGAGGTATTACAGAAAAGACAACCTCCCTCGGATAACAATACAGGGCATAAGCTACATCCAGTGGTAACATATAAATCTGGTGGGTAACTCTTACACTATATAGAGAATTTCAGTTATAATATTGAAATGTCGAGTCTTCCCAACTTTAGAAAACCCAATACCCACAGGTAGAACAGGTATACATACAAATATAACTAGTCAGAAATATAGCAGTAGATTATCAATTCTGAATTTCCATATCAAAGAAAAAGAAAAAAATATATAGGTAACCCATAGTACAATATCGATGTATGGACCCAGCACAGTCGGTATATGATCTGGGAGCCCAACAGGAACTATCATTTATTAGATTACACAAATGGACTATGTCTAATCCCAAACTTTAATCGGAATTCACGTCAGCCCTTTGGTCCTGTCAATAAGGTTAGAGTAGTACGACAAAGTGTCAGCGTCAAGAAAGTCATTCATAAGTATAATCCCTTTTTCCATCTCCAGTTGGTATATTAGTTGGGTTATAACTTGATCTCTATTGGGGATTAAAATGCTTTTCCAAGATCTAGCGATAAGAATTTTGGTTGCTAGTAAACAATGTATAATTACAATTTTGTGGGAATCCTTAATTTCTTCATCGAAAATATGGAGAAGAGCAATTTCTGGTTTGTGCTCCAATCTAGGACCACCAATCTTGTATATTAAGTTAAATGAAGTATTCCACAAAGACCTAATTCTAGGACATGCCCACCAAATATGGAGCATAGAGCCATTTTGTTGGAAACACCGCCAGCAATTTGATGGATTAGATTCAGATATTTTCGCTAACCTGGTCGGAACCAAATACCATCTATACATAATTTTAGAAAAAATCTCCAGAATATTCAAACAATGTATAGCCTTTTTGGTCGTCAAGAAAGATTTACACCATATATTGAGTGGAATAGTGATTGCCAGATCACTCTCCCATTTAGTTAAAGCATTAGGGATATCTGGGGTGCCCTTTAGTTTAATTAATTCGATTGCAAGAGAAAACACCTTTTTTACCCTTAAGCTGGAAAAAAAATTCCTAAACAGTTTCCCCACATGGCCGTTTAAAACTAGTAAGTTTTCTTTAAGGTAGCTCTTTATACGAAGATAATTAAATATTTCTTTGGGGGGTAAATCCAACAGAATTTTAAGTACTTCAAAACTTTTTAATTGTTGATCATTATACAGATCTTTTATCTTACAAGTAGAATCCTTATACCAGTTTACTAGATTAATCTCCTGCATATAATGTTCCAAGGAACTTAAAGCCATATTCTCATAAAGTTTTTTATTATTTTTTATTAATTTCTTTAATGTTTTAATGTCTTTTAATGTTTGGAATAAGGATAAGGGATACTTGATGTGGATCTCAGCTATTTGATTATTCTGGCTAGTATCTCTCCATAGGAGAAAATCCAAGTTGTCTATTCCAGTTCTAGCTACTTCGATCTTATACCAAGCTTGATTTTTAGAATCATTTAATTGAAGATTGCTGGCATGTACCAGCATATTGGCCTGATATATTTGGGAAATTAAGGGGTATCCCAATCCCCCCTGTTGGGCTTTCTTGGATAGAGTATACGTATTAATTCTTGGTCTCTTTCCTCTCCAAATATAAGATGTAAACTACTTTGTATCATAGTTAGCCAATGTGTAGATATCGAGAGAGGGAGCATCCCAAGAAGATAAGCCCATTTTGGGATTATATAGGCTTTGATGGTGTTAATCCTTCCCCACCAGGAGATTTCATGAACTCTCCATTCCTTTAGTAGGGCGTTAGTTTATTTTAACAATTTCAAAAAATTAATTTCCATAGTTCTTTTTACATCCGCCGAAATAATCACCCCTAAATATGGAAACTCTTTTTCCGTCCATTTAAAGTCAAAATCTTTCTTCAGTGATATTAATTTATCTATTTGTATATTAATAGACAAAGCTATTGTTTTATTCATGTTCAAACTGTAATTCGAGACATTACTATAATTATCGAATTCTTGCATTAAATGTGGAAGAGAAACCTGGGGCTCTGTAATCGAAATTAGGATATCATCTGCATATAGACATATTTTCCATTCATCATTTTGTGTACCCATTCCTCTAATCCCATCATTTTGTCTAATGTTATTCGCCAACGGTTCTATTGATAGAACATATAATAGGGGAGAAAGGGGGCACCCCTGCCTTGTCCCATTATTAATGCTGAACCAATCTGAGCAAAAATCACGGGTTACAATACGGGCCAAGGGGTTCGAATAGATAGCCCCCACTGCATCCATGAACCACCCCTCGAAACCAAAATGGGAGAGGGGTGGTGAATTTTACTTATGTGAACCTGTTCCTCATGGGTGCCACTATTGTCTTCTGGCTGGCCCCTTCTGCCCCCTTGGACTTCAGTGTCAGTAGCCGACGTCACCGCTGTACTCTCGCGCAATGTGACAGAGTACAGCTTTGAGGTATATGGAGGATCCCACATGATCCACCTCAGTCAATATGAGCATTACATAAAGATTCTATCTTTATGAAATGCACATTTTTGCATGGGGTAGGGATGGGTTACATGACAGTGCCACTTTAAGTTAGAATCAGAAATACCAGTGATGTTACATACATTATGTGGGATAAAAATAGGTCAATTTAAAATGGTCCGACAGCCTGCTTCTAGGTATTTGTGATACATTTTGTGGGATTTCTAATAATTTAATTTCCTTTATATAGCAATAGAATGTTAGAATAATATCTGTATATGGGCACAATATCTGCATAAAGTAAATATAGTTTTACCAAGCATCTGTACTATAAAGGGCAACAAAGGCGGTTGTTGCAACTTGCAAAGAATTCCTAAATTATATTCAGTGAGCTGAGAGCCATCCCTCCCATTTCCTACTTCCCGGCTACCAAAATATAGCAATGAAGGTTGTTTTAGAGAGAGTGGAAAACCATTGCTGAAACAAAGGATAATGTAAGAAAGCTTTTATGGGTTAAATTTAATTTTGCATTGCATTACACTGCAAAATTAAAATAACACGTGTGTAAGCATTGCTGAGATTGAAAGGGTTAATGCTGTATGCTGTCAACACCATATAAAATATTAAGTACTTGGATGATGCATTTATATTTTATTTCAGTAAAAACATCAGAGCTGACACGGAACCTGCATTTAATAAGGAAACAATAAACCACCGTTTTTACAGTTCACTTTTTTGGCAAAAGTATTTTTTTTGTTACCTGCTTTTCTATATGTAATGTCAAAAATAGAAAGCTGTTATTGTAATGAGTTCCGTTCAGGTTGCAGGTTTTTTCTTTAATAGAATAGTTTGCTCGTTGAAATGTTTATATATTTATATACAATTTTAACAGTACATTTGCAATTTAATTACTAAATGTATTACATATTAGACTTGTGTATAGCAAAAAAAAATAAAAATAGTTTTGTTTGGATCGATTCAGCCATAAAAATGTTTTTGTTTCAGGCAATTCGGATTTTGTCCATGTAGCGTTTTGGTTCAGACGAATTTCGGCCATGCAATCATTTCAGCAAAAACTATTAGAATGGACCAAAATGGAGTGCAAATTGGGCAATCAATGACTGCCAGATAAATACATAATATAAATATAAAATGTATATATTTTGCAGCACACTGGTAAGGGCATTTTCCAGGCATTTCGTTCACAGATCAAGTGAGAGGTAACTAATTAGAGGGAAAAAAATAAGTAACATTAACAAATGCATATTTATATATTTATTATATACTGAATATAGATATTTTATTATATACTGTATATAGAGATTTTTTTCTGCTTCTCCTTTTCTTCTCCCTATTGGTTACGTTTCACATGATCTGTGAATAAAATAAACATGTAGTGGTTGTCCCCTAACTATGAAACTTCTTTTTTCCTATCAATCACCTTTTGTTTTGGTCCCACAGACAGATTTGAAAATCAACAAATAAACACAACTTTTTGTCCATAGTCCATTTAGTTTGTTTCATTATTTGTCCATATAGCATTTTGGAGATCGGGATTTCGGATAAATTGCTGATTTCCCAAAATTCAGACAAATATCAATTAGTTTGAAACAACTGCTTAATTTAAGAATTTAAGGACACTATTGAAGTGGTCTAGGTACAGCGTCCCTTTTGCACCGAATGCGGAGAAACTGCAATGTTTACATTGCAGCACAAATACAGCACTGTAATGTAACCGGATATTTGGTCCGCTAACTGATGCTGGACGTCATCACACTCTGTAGGAGGACATCCAGCATCAGCTATTTCCCCTTAGGAAAGCACTGATTTAAAGCTTTCCCATGGGGATGACCTAATGCGCGCACATCAGCCGGAGTGACGGCGGAGAAGGTGGAGCCGTGACCCTGCACCGAAAGACAACAAAGCTGTGATCAGGTAAGTAAATAAAGGGGTTTTATCCCTTTATTTATCATGGGTGGGTAGGGGGGAGGAGGAGAGGCAGAGGGAGCTATAGTGTCAGGAATACAGGTTTGTATTCCTGGCATTAGAGTATCCCTTATAACATGCCATTACACATTGTTGCATACATTATGTAAAGGGTGTACCAAACCTTAAAAAGACCACTATAGTGCCAGGAAAAAATACTCGTTTTCCTGGCACTATAGTGCCCTGAGGGTGCCCCCACCCTCAGGGTCCCACTCCCGCCGGGCTGGATGGAGAGGAAGGGGTTAAACACGTACCTTTCTCCAGCGCTGGGCTCCCTCGGTGCTAGAGACTCTCCTCCTCCTTTTCCCCTCATCGGCTGAATGCGCATGCGCGGCAAGAGCTGCGTGCGCATTCAGCCAGTCCCATAGGAAAGCATTCTCAATGCTTTCCTATAGACGCTGGCGTCTTCTCACTGTGAAAATCACAGTGAGAAGCGCGGAAGCGCCTCTAGCGGCTGTCAATGAGACAGCCACTAGAGGCTGGATTAACCCTAAAGTAAACATAGCAGTTTCTCTGAAACTGCTATGTTTACAGCAGAAAGGGTTAATACTAGGTGGACCTGGCACCCAGACCACTTCATTAAGCTGAAGTGGTCTGGGTGCCTATAGTGGTCCTTTAATCTGACAGACAGAGGCAGATACTATAGGTTTTGAGACTTTTTTTAATGCATTATAACGAAACAGATTTCATACCTATAATATTGATTAGTGTTGCTAAACTTTTCCAATGCTTACAAGCCTGTTGAGCAACATTGACCAGAAGTAAATTTGTTCTTGTATTTTATGTTCAGTCTCTATTATCTATTTGCATCTTATTGCATGACGCATTTTTTGGTTCAGCTTCAGCTCACAAGACATTCTAGTCTAGAATCTCTAGGTACACAGGGGTAATGTGGTTGTGTCAACGTTGGCAAGTCCTGACTCATGACACTCCTAGACACACTGTGCATTTATTGCAAAGTATTTACTTCCTCCAATAAACACATTAATCATTGAGACCAAAAAATTCTGGCTATGATTAGTACGTCCACAAAATATTGTTTCCAAAAATATTGTCACTCATACAATGTTTTATTTTTTAATGCTATACTAAATTGTGTTTATGTCATAACTGTTTTTTAATGCCAATATTTCTTCATGCCGTTTTTACTTTTTCATTGATAATTATTAGTCCCTGAGAAATGGCAAATTTCACACCAGTGAGTATGAATTGTGTGCCATTGTTTAAATGGAAACCAAAAGGAACCTTGAGGATTTTTTTCTACCTCAGTTCTGCTGTAGTAGCCTTTAGTTTTCCCTGAGCTGCATAATTATTTTAAGAATGTCCAGGCCAGCTCTCCAACTTATAGTAACCTGCCCTACATAGAAAATAATTGAAAATAATTAAATATCTACATTTAGTGGTTACATTTTGGACATCTCAGGCATTTTATTTTGTAAGGGCAGCAAAAAAAAAAAACCAATATATATTCTATAAAACAATATTTCAGCACTTAAAAGTATATGACATCACTGCATCACTCCTTCCCCCTCCACAATGACTACTACATACAAAAATCTCATTCTTATTCCATATGGATTGATTAGAAATTACAAGTTACCTGGCAACTTTATATTAACTCATTAGATAGTTCTAGTTAGTCCAAAATGATATCCACTTTCAAATTTACAGACTTGTACTTGACCAGGGTTATAGAGGGCCAACTCCCCATAGCCTCATAATACAAATCTCCCAATAATCGATAATCTAAGCTTGTTGCCCCCGATGCCGTGTCAACATTGTGCCTGTATACTTAGAATCCATATATTTTTGGTTCTAGGATAAACTGTTTTCATTTTTAATTTAACCTATCTTTTAAACAAAAGCGTCATGTAAGATGTCCATAGTCTTATATTTGTTTTTTTAAACTTGATATTTGTAATTGTCTTGCTTAATATAATTCGTTGACTCGTGTTGGAATAGTTTGAAACTAAAAAAATAGTTACGTATTATTTTGTTACATAGTTTTACCCTTTTTACTGCAATCTGACATCTGGCATTGAAACAAAAATAGAAGGCCAAATTCACTCCAGTACCTAGAAAACCGATTTTGATATAGCTACATTTCATACTACATACAACAGCGTTTATACCCTACAGAATACTTATTAAACAAATTAAAAATCCTCTTTCAAGAAATGCTTAATAAGGAACCCATTCACTGTAAGCACCGTACTATGATTATCACAAGAAATGATTCCTATCTAACAAGTAATAGTCCCAGCACGTCACTGACTAAAAATGACAGTGCACCAATATGCATGCCATGATTGCCATATAAATATTGTTGGGGACTATAGCAGTTAGTATCTACCTATTACCCTGTATTGCCCTGCATGTCATAATTCTCAGCGATAATAATATCCTGGGACTAAGAGTGACTCCGTAGGCACAAAATGTGCTAGTAAATCTTTCTGAGTACTTGTTAGTGAGTAATGCTGAGTGAAACAAAATAGATGGAGGTGATACAGGGCCTGTTCCCTCTCCTAAGTGCAGTAACACCCATTCCACGTAATACACTAATACACTCCTTAGTCACTTGGGAGGTCACTGAGGTGTTTAGTAAACAAGTGTAATCTTACTGGCTGAGATTGTAAGAAGAGTAGCCATTGGCCAGTGTCCCCACTTTCACTGCCTTCAAAAACCTTTTAAAAATAAGTAATCCTTCATCCCCATATTTAGAACTATTTAATCATTTTGTCACTGAGTTGCACAGACACCAAGTGGGACGCCATATCTCCTCATCGCTGAGATCATGATGGTTGAAGGTAATACACTCACTGTCTTATTCTCCCCAATTCACAAAATCATCTTCCTGTATTAAACAAAATACATTTTTACCTCATTCATCACAGCATTTTGTAGCAATTAAGGGTACCCAAGTCTGTCTATAACTTGAGTAATTGGGAGTGTTGGAGAGGCTTTGGGGTATGAATAGTCCTTGTCCCTCCCAATTCCCTGATGATCCTCTTTGTGATCTTTGGATTATTCCCACTAGTTGTGGCTGAGAGGTGTATGGATTAGAATTAGTATGAATGTTACATCTGATCATTACCTTTCCTATAAAAATAATTTAGCCCACATATTATATCAGTTTCAAATGGATACTTAACTAATTTCAGACACAGGCTTGCCATCAAAATGCTAAATGTTATAACTAAATGGCCACATCTCTACTTTGGCCTATAAATAAATTCATTATAAAAAATTGTCAGAGGTCAACCGAACGGACAATTTGATATTTGAGGGATCTAGCCAAACCCATATTTGCTTTTTTTTAATGTAGTTAGACTCAAAATATATATGAAATTGTGAGCTACAATGAATGTTGTATATGTATCTGTAAAAAACATGTTATTAGAATTTTTTAATTTTTTTTTTTTTTTTTACAGATACTAGGTAAGTACCCTGGGGTGTTCTCTTTTCAAAACTAATTACTTTTGTGTAACAGTTTTGACTCCATGGCAACTATTACATTTACAATCCCATCATACCAATATTTTAACACCTAGCTTTTGAACAGTAATACGCTCTTTGGGTCATATGATATGTAACAAGCAAGAAAATTAAAAACATCTGAAGCATGAAAAACAATCCCACAAGCAGAACAAATACCGTATATACTCGAGTATAAGCCGACCCGAATATAAGCCGAGGCCCCTAATTTTACCCAAAAAAACTGGGAAAACTTATTGACTCGAGTATAAGACTAGGGTGGGAAATGCAGCAGCTACTGGTAAATTTCTAAATAAAATTAGATCCTAAAAAAATTATATTAATTGAATATTTATTTCCAGTGTGTGTATATAATGAATGCAGCGTGTGTGTATGAATGCAGTGTGTGTGTATGAATGCAGCGTGTGTGTATATGAATGCAGTGTGTGTGTATATGAGTGCAGCGTGTGTATATGAGTGCAGCGTGTGTATATGAGTGCAGCGTGTGTATATGAGTGCAGCGTGTGTGTATGAGTGCAGCGTGTGTGTATGAGTGCAGCGTGTGTGTATGAGTGCAGCGTGTGTGAGTGCAGTGTGTGTATGAATGCAGTGTGTATGAGTGCAGTGTGTGTATGAATGCAGTGTGTATGAGTGCAGTGTGTGTGTATGAGTGCAGTGTGTGTGTATGAATGCAGTGTGTATGAGTGCAGCGTGTGTGTATGAGTGCAGCGTGTGTGAGTGCAGTGTGTGTATGAGTGCAGTGTGTATGAGTGCAGTGTGTGTATGAAAGCAGTGTGTGTGTGTGTATGAGTGCAGTGTGTATGAATGCAGTGTGTGTGTGTGTGTATGTGTGTGTTGCAGAGCCTTGGGGGAGGGGGGGTGGGCAATTTTATTATTTTTTTTACATAATTTTAATATTTTTTTTTCATTATTTTTTTTATTTACTTATTTTTTTTTATTATTTTCATATTTTTTTATTATTTATTTATTATTTGTAATGTTATTTTTTTTTTTTATTATTATTTTATTATTAATTTATTTTTGTTTCGTCCCCCCTCCCTGCTTGCTAGCTGGCCAGGGAGGGGGGCTCCTTCCCTGGTGGTCCAGTGGGGTTGGTAGTTCAGTGGGGGGGGGCTGTGGGGGCTGCAGAGATGTTACTTACCTCTCCTGCAGCTCCTGTCAGCTCTCTCCTCCTCCGCGCCATCCGGTCAGCTCCCTCTGTCAGCTCACACTGTACGTCTCGCGAGAGCCGCGGCTCTCGCGAGATTTACACTGGGAGCTGACCGAGGTGCTGAACGGACGGCGCGGAGGAGGAGAGAGCTGACAGGAGCTGCAGGAGAGGTAAGTAACATCTCTGCAGCCCCCAGTCTGTATTATGGCAATGAAAATTGCCATAATACAGACTATTGACTCGAGTATAAGCCGAATTGGGGTTTTTCAGCACAAAAAATGTGCTGAAAAACTCGGCTTATACTCGAGTATATACGGTACATTAATCTAATTTGTGGTACTTCCTTTTAGTTGCAATACTTGTGCACAATTTATCATAGGTGGAACTTTGCAAGTAAATCTGCCTTTTCAATTTTATTTTTATTTTTGTTTCAATTTGCATGATCTGTTGGAATGTTTGTGACACACAGTCATCCAGCATGTGCCATACTATAAACTTAAAAGCAGAATAAGTGGATTTTGCAGGTACATTAGAAATACATCTATAGGTCATTATTACAGGCTGATATGTATCTACCTACCTCAACTCCTCATAGAGTGCAAGCTCGTTTGAGAAGGGCCTTCTTCATCTCTAAATCCCCTATTTCTGTAATTGTAATACATGGTGCTTGACGTCTATATGCTTTGAACTTGCACTATTTTTCTCTGATAGAGAATACAACCATAATTGTCTTCAATGATCTGTACTGCTGTAGCTTCTTCTACTCCCAAGTCTTTGAGTAATATTGTAATCCTTAAGACCTCTCTACATGTCTCAGAAGGAAAAACATATTTAGTTTCACTAGAAGAATGGGCCAAAGTGGCTTGCTTGCGACTTGCTCAGCTAACAGCTCTGTCTTGTAAAAAGGAAATCCATATCCACTTGCGATCTGATATGTCCTAAAATCAATCTGAATTAGTATATTCTTTCTATATATTTAGGACTGCTGGTAGCACACAGTCCTGTTTTGAAATGCACAGTCCCTTTTAAAGATGCACAGCCTTTTGACTGCAGTTCAGTCTTTGTGTGGGTGGGCTGTTTTTTCTGCCTAAAATGGGGACTGCAACGGCTAAGCACAACAACTGACCTATAGCTTCTCTATAGCCATTGTTTTATGGTATTGGCTCACTATGTCCCATTTGCTTGAGGAAACCCACGTCCTTTGGTGTCCCGAGTAGTCCTGAGATGAAAACATCCTATTTTCTTTCAGCCATCATCCCTAATTAGTAACTGGTATTGTAGAGGTGCTTGATTTCCACCTTTTTTAATATGATGCACAATCTCTGCACAGCCCTTCTTCATGACATATAATAAGAACATTAAAATAGGTCAAAATTAATGTTCATTTGCCTTCTTTATGATGTGCGTAAAGGCAGGAGTAAGCTTTATTTTTCACAAAACCTTGACTGGTGAGCATCTTGTCCAGTTTTCATTCCAATCTGTTGCTGCTTGATTCAAGCCAGATAGTCCCTTCTGAAATTTACATCAAGATTCTTCTTCTTGAGACAACATACCATATATACTCGAGTATAAGCCGACCCGAATATAAGCCGAGGCCCCTAATTTTACCCTAAAAAAATGGGAAAACTTATTGACTCGAGTATAAGACTAGGGTGGGAAATGCAGCTACTGGTAAATTTCTAAATAAAATTAGATCCTAAAAAAATTATATTAATTGAATATTTATTTACAGTGTGTGTGTAGGAGTGCAGTGTGTGTGTATGAGTGCAGTGTGTGTGTATGAGAATGCAGTGTGTGTATGAATGCAGTGTGTGTTTATGAGTGCAGTGTGTGTATGAGTGCAGTGTGTGTGTATGAGTGCAGTGTGTGTGTATGAGAGCAGTGTGTGTATGAATGCAGTGTGTGTATGAGTGCAGTGTGTGTGTATGAGTGCAGTGTGTGTGTGTTGCAGAGCCTTGGTGGGGGTTGGGCCTTTTTATTATTATTTTTTTAATTTTTTAAATAATTTTTTGTTTTATTAATATATATTTTTTATTATTTTATTTTATATTTATTAATTTTTTGTCCCCCCTCCCTGCTTGACACATGGCAGGGAGGGGGGCTCTCACTCCCTGGTGGTCCAGTGGATGGGCACTGTGTAGGAGGGGGCTGGCAAAGCTCTTACTTACCTCTCCTGCAGCTCCTGTCAGCTCCCTCCTCCTCCGCGCCGGTCCGGTCAGCTCCCCTGTCAGCTCACACTGTAAGTCTCGCGAGAGCCGCACTATGACCCCGCAGCTCTCGCGAGACTTACACTGGGAGCTGACAGAGGTGCTGAATGGACCGGCACAGAGGAGAAGGGAGCTGACAGGAGCTGCAGGAGAGGTAAGCGCTCTCTGCCAGCCCCCAGTCTGTATTATGGCAATGTAAATTGCCATAATACAGGCAGTGACTCGAGTATAAGTCGAGTTGGGGTTTTTCAGCACAAAAAATGTGCTGAAAATCTCGACTTATACTCAAGTATATACGGTAGGTAAATAGCACTCTTATTGTAATATGCTTTACTACTGGTGAAAAAACATTGTTGTAGTCTTCACCGTATTTTTGGGAGTAGCCTCTGGAAAATAGCCTAGCTCTGTACCTTTGTATTTTCAACTTTGGAAAACACACTTGCAACTTATGCTTTTTTTGCAGTTTTGTTAAGAGTCCAAGTTGTGTTCTATTTCTTCTCTTGCTGCATGTTTGCTTCTGCAACAGACATCTACTCCCCTTATTTCCATGATGTTGGTTCATATTGCAACACTGATCTTGTAAGAAAGTAATTGAGTTGGAACTGTGTTTTGTTTTGATAAGCACCTGTGATCTTGTTCTATAAAATCTTTTTTTTTTTTTTTACTTACTCAGGCTATCTCATCCGGTAGCCCTTCTGGAGCTTCAACCTGAATCTTGTTATTTGGCTCTTCTTATATATTTGCATCTCTGGATGTTAGGGGGTATACTTCTCCCACCTTACTGCCACTATCACTTTTAACTTTTGAGATGTCATTATCAGAATGGTTATGGTCAGTTCTCTATCTTTTGTCGAAATGTACCATGCTACATGCAGTGACTCTATTTGTCTCTGGGTTCAGGTTTCTATACCTTTTACTTCTTGAATTATAGGTCAGTGGCAGAACTACTATAGAGAGGGGCCTGGTGCGATATATTTTTGTGGGCCCCCTCTAGCACAAAAGTGGCCAAAAGGTGGATCCCCATCTGTTGACCCTCCACAATGCTATAAAAGCTGGGGATTTAACATTTGCTCATGCTTCCATGGTTGTATTTGTGAGCAGCGTTTGTGCGTTTGAATGTAAGCATGTTTTTGTATTTATTATGTGCGTGCATGTAGGGGAGTATTTGTATGTAAAGTTGCCATTGGAATGCAGTAGCGTACTTGTGTGTAGTATTTACATTTGGATGCAGGTGTATGTAGAGCTGGCTTTTAAATGCAGGTGTGCACATATACACTGTCACATAAATACATACTTACACAGATATACATACACATTATCACGCGGATACACACATATAAACATATTGACACATACACACATTCAGATACACACTGGCACATACACACACGGAAGCATACACACATGCTCAGATACACACTGACATATACACACACCTGGATACACAGATAGACACACTGACACATACACACAAACTCAGATTCACCACTGACACACAGTTACACACACAATGATTCGGCCTCTTGGCTTAAAGGGACACTATAGTCACCTGAACAACTTTAGCTTAATGAAGCAGTTTTGGTGTATAGAACATGCCCCTGCAGCCTCACTGCTCAATCCTCTGCCATTTAGGAGTTAAATCCCTTTGTTTATGAACCCTAGTCACACCTCCCTGCATGTGACTTGCACAGCCTGCCATAAACACTTCCTGTAAAGAGAGCCCTATTTAGGCTTTCTTTATTGCAAGTTCTGTTTAATTAAGATTTTCTTATCCCCTGCTATGTTAATAACTTGCTAGACCCTGCAAGAGCCTCCTGTATGTGATTAAAGTTCAATTTGGAGATTGAGATACAATTATTTAAGGTAAATTACATCTGTTTGAAAGTGAAACCATTTTTTTTTCATGCAGGCTCTGTCAATCATAACCAGGGGAGGTGTGGCTCGGGCTGCATAAACAGAAACAAAGTAATTTAACTCCTAAATGACAGTGAATTGAGCAGTGAAATTGCAGGGGAATGATCTCTACACTAAAACTGCTTTATTTAGCTAAAGTAATTTAGGTGACTATAGTGTTCCTTTAAGTTTACATGACTTGTTATGAGCTATCTGTAATGTACAAAGATTGTGAATAGTATGACTGGTAATAATTAATTTAACACTTGTATAATAATTTAATGGGTGAAGCTTTTACTAAATTTGGTGTTGCTTGTTCTACAAAACCTTCAAAATTTAAGCATACACCAGACTATTTCATTGAAATTCACATTTTCAAGATGCTTTATGGTGCCACATTTAAAAACATAGCTATCAGCAATTTCATCAGACATTTGCAATAGATTGTGAACACTATGTTCTTAAATTGCCAACTGTTAAATTAGATGCTTTAAATAAAATATAAATTTCACCAATTATGATCACTTAGATGAGGAGGAACATTTATATTATTACTGAATTCAGACATTCAGAATGATCCTGAATATATAAATGTACTGAGCCTACTACCCTGAGGGTCCAGGAAATCTAATCTTATAATTGTTGAGTAGTTTATGAGATCCCGAAATGTGCCCTTGGACTAGGTAAACGTAGGTCGAATTATAATCTAATGTCAATCAGATATTTTTACATGTAGAGTGTTAGAGTGTGTGTTAGAGTGTGTGTGTGTTAGTGTTAGAGTGTGTGTTAGTGTTAGAGTGTGTGTGTGTTAGTGTTAGAGTGTGTGTGTGTGTTAGAGTGTGTGTTAGTGTGTGTGTGCTAGAATGTGTGTTTTGTAAGTGAGTGAGTGTGTGTCTGTCAGTAAATGTGTGTGTCTGTTAGCTAGTGTGTATGCGTCTGTTCGTGAGAGTGTGTGTGTGTGTCTTAAGCACTTACCTTTCTCCAGGGCCGGACTCCCTTGGCGCTGGGAATCTCTCTGCCCCGATCCGCCTCTCAGCTCCGAATGCGCATGCGTGGCAAGAGCCGCGCGCGCATTCAAATCGCCCATAGGAAAGCATTACTCAATACTTTCAGCATCTTCTCACTGCTCCTCTAGCGGCTGTCAATGAGACAGTCACGAGAGACTGGATTAACCCTCAGTGAAACATAGCAGTTTCTCTGAAACTGCTATGTTTTCAGCTGCAGGGTTAAAACTAGAGGGACCTGGCACCCAGACCACTTCATTGAGCTGATGTGATCTGGGTGTCTGTAGTGGTCCTTTAACCCCTTAAGGACCAAACTTCTGGAATAAAAGGGAATCATGACGTGTCACACATGTCATGTGTCCTTAAGGGGTTAAGTGTATGTGTATCTGCATGCACTGGCGTACATACCGCGGTCGCAGGGGTCGCAGCCCTGCAACCAGGTGCCTGCCGCAATGTGTTGCGGCTCCAGCCCGCGCAGAGTAAGCCCGCGGGGGGTGGGCACGGATCAGTTTTCGCACCAGGGCCCCATGGGTTGTGTGTACGCCACTGGGCATTACTACTGAAATAGTAATTAACTTGAGTTGAAGCTTTTGAGTAAATTATATATATGTAACCAAGGATTACATATTGTTTGCATGAGAATGATACAATTGATTTTAGTTTGTGTTTGTCTAGGTCAAACTGTTTTTTTTTTGCGGGCCACATAAACTTAAACCTTGTTTATTTGGCCCGTGTTAGCTAGTGAGTTTGACATGAATCTCTAGACCTTGTCTAAAAGTTGTGTTGCTTAAGGTGTGCACCTCCCTGAGTTCCAGAAACCAGCTGGCCTTCCAGTCATTTCGCCAATATATTCCTGTCATGAATGAGAATACAAAACATGACTGCATGAAACATCCCAGGAAAATACTATCAATGAGTTCTACTTGCACTTACACATGTATAGGATTGTTCACTAAAGGGAGATTTTATAGTGAATTTAAAGTGGATTAGCAATTTAAAGGAACACTATCGGGTCAGGAACATCTACATGTATTCCTGATCTTATTGTGTTAGAAACACCATCTAGCCCTTCTGGCCTTCCCTTGCCCTCCTAAATATAGTAAAATCTTACTTTTATTCCAGTCTGTTGCTGCTGGCTCTGCCCCTGATCTGCCTCCTTTGCTGACATCAAAGCCAATCACAATGCTCTCATATAAGAAAGCACTGGATTGGCTGAGACTGTCAAGGAGGCAGATCAGAGGCAGAGCCAGCACAAGTCAAACACCCCTGGCCAATCAGCATCTCCTCATAGAAATGCATTGAATAAATGCATCCCTATGAACAAAGAGGGTGGAGTCACTGAATGTCAGGGAGCTACTTCTCCCTACTGTTACTACTTCCTACAAAGTTACTTCTCTCCTTGCTGTTTAGTTGGTAGTTGTGATTTACAGACCCCCTGAACAAATAGAAGAGTTAGATAATCAACTAGTTGTGGAAATAGCTAAAATTACATTAAAAGGGGAAGTTATCATAATGGGTGACTTTGATCTTCCTGATGTGAACTGGAAAACCAAAATAGTGGCTTGTGCCAGGAGCACACATATTCTAAACTCCCTACTGGGATTGTCTCTAAAACAGGTCGTTAAAGGAGCAACTCATAAGGAGGCCATACTAGATTTAGTGTTAACAAATGGAGATTTGGTATCAGATATTACTGTAGGTGAAAGCTTATGATCTAGTAATCACAGACACAAAAGACAGACATATCTATAAGATTAGGCAGAAAGAGGCAACATAAGTTATAAGAGCCTCCAAAGCACACAAAGAAGAGAGAATAGCACACTCAGTAAAAAGTGGGATAAAACATTATTTTTTAGATACAAGGATTATTTAAAATAAAAACAAAAGAAGTAAGAAGTAAGAAGAAGTAGAAAAGGATAATGGTCTAGCTGACTGTCGCAATGAATATGTTTGTTCAGTATTTGCAGCTGAAAATAAAGCAGAGGAAACTCAGTTGTACTAGCAAAACCATTAACAGATTTATTTAACCAATCATGGTTAACAGGAGTAGTCCCAGAGATTGGAAATTAGCGAATGTTGTACCCAGTCATAAGAAAGGTAGTAGGGAGGGGTCGAGCAACTATAGGCCAGTAAGTCTTACTTCAGTAGTGGGAAAAGTGATGGTAATTATGTTAAAGGATAGGATTGTTGAACATCTAAAATCACAAGGATATTAAGATCAGAGACAACATGGGTTTACTGCAGGAAGATCATGCCAAAATCTTATCAACATTTTATTGGTTAACTAAAATAATAGATCGGGGTGGTGCAGTAGACATTGCTTACCTAGATTTCAGTAATGCTTTTGACACTGTTCCACATAGAAGGCTCGTCAATAAATTGCACTCTTTAACCCCTTAAGGACACATGACATGTCTGACATGTCATGATTCCCTTTTATTCCAGAAGTTTGGTCCTTAAGGGGTTAAGTTTGGATTCCTATATTGTTGAATGATTAGGCAGTGGCTGAGTGACAGGCATCAGATGGTTGTAGTCAATGGAGTATTTTCGAAGGAAGGTCTAGTTACCTGTGGGGTTCTTGGACCCATTCTCTTTAATTATTTTTATTATTGATATTGCAGAAGGTCTTGATGGTAAGGTATGTATTTTTTCTGATTATACTAAGATTTGCAACAGAGTTGATGTTCCAGGAGGGATATTCCGGCTCCCGGCATCACTCTGTGGCGCACCTGGACCTCAACTAGTCATCTGCCTGCCTACACGCCTTCCTGCCCAAACAGCCCGACCAGCAGCCCCACTGGACCCCAGGTAAAAAATCCACCCAGCTCTCCCAAAAGTAGGGAGGCTGGGTGGATTTAAATTAAATAAAAAAAAATAATCTGGTGGGGGTAGGCGTGGTGGGGGGAGGGGGGGTAAGTGCTATACTACATTAAGCAATGTTGGATTATTTTGCCTGAGGCTTATTTTTATTCTCCATCCAGTGTAACAACAGGATAAACATTTAAAGCCTTTCCTTGACATTCCGTGTAAACTGCTATTTAACCCATTGAGTGGTTATACATTGCTATACATATAACTATTTTATCAAGTAACATGTTGGATATTAAAACTATACTGTGTATATTTGTTAGTGTGTGTCTGTAAGTATGTCTGTCAGTGAATGTGTGTATGTCTGTCAGTGTATGTCTGTGAGTGAGTGAGTGTATGTCTGTCAGTGTGTGTCTGAGTGATTGTGTGTGTATGTCTGTCAGTGGGTGTCTGTGAGGGAGCCTGTGTGTCTGTCAGTCAATGTGTGTTTGTGTCTAAATGAGTGTGTGTGAGCCTGTGTGTCTGAGTGATTGTGTGTGTCTCAGTGTATGTTTGGGAGTGAGTGAGTGAGTGTGTATGTGTGTCTGAGTGATTGTGTATGCCTGTCAGTGTGTGTGTGTCTGTGAGTTGGTGTGTGTGTGTCTGTCAGTGAGTGTGTGCGTGTCTGCATCATTGTGTGTGTGTATGTCAATAAGTGTGTGCGTGTCTGTCAGTGATTGTGTGTGTCTGTCAGATTGTGTCAAATCAGTGAGTGTGTGTGTGTATGTAAGTGTATCTGAGAGTGTGTGTCTGTCAGTCAACGTGTGTGTTAGTCTTTAACAGAAAGAGATGTGGCCTTGACAGAAATGGGTGGGGCAAATGTAAATTAGGGGGTGCCCGAGTTCCATCATGCCTAGGGCAGCACAGATCCAAAATACAACACTGCTTGGAGTACTGTACGCCGTACTGGAGACTGTATCTTCAGAAGGCTATTGATAAATTGGAAAGAGTTCAGAGAAGGGCTACAAAACGTCATGGCTTGCAGGATAAAACTTACCAGGAAAAGTTAAAGGATCTTAATAGCTTGGAGGAAAGATGAGACACAAGGGATATGATAGAACCATTCAAATACATAAAGGGAATCAACATAGTAAATGAGGAGATTATGTTTAAAAGAAGAAATACTACCACAATAAGAGGACATAGTCTTAAATTAGAGGGACAAAGTTTTAAAAAATAATTTCAGGGAGGTGGAGCTTGACCTCGCAAGGGAATGGCCGCATAACTCCAGAGCTCCGCCGAGGCCTAGCCTAAATCTCAAGCCATCCACAGCACCTGAGCCCCCAAACCCCCCGCAAATACCCCTCACTATCCCCCCCGGCGCCCACACTTGCCTTCCCCATAGGCAGAGGGAAGAAAGCCCGCAATTCCTTGGTTGCTCCGATCTTCAGGCAGAAGCCTGAACAACAGTGGGCGCCATCTTTGGAACCCACACTGACGGACTCAGACTCCAAAATGAGCAGCCAGGCACACTCCGAGAGAACGGAGGCACCACTGACCAGGAGGGACATGCGGGGATTCATGGCCGATTTTAAAAAATCTGTAGCAGAAGAATTAGTCAAACGACTATGCCCCATACTAGAAGGCATGGCAGACCTCTCAGCCCGCGCACAGGTCGCAGAGGCAAAAATGCCAGACACAGATGAAAGGGTACAAGCCCATGGTAGCGAATTACAACACCTACGTGAATAATTACGATCCCTCGAAGAAACCAACGAAGATCTCAACAATAGAAAACGGAGGAACAACATCAGGGTAAAGGGCATCCCGGAATCGATATCCACCGACCTCCTCACTGACACCCTTACGGAGGTATTTCAAAACCTCCTACCGGAGGCTACAGCAGCCGACCTATTGATGGACCGGGCACATCGAGCACTGAGAGCCCCAAGCACCAATGCCGCTACCCCTAGAGATATTGTGATGCGGCTCCACTTTTACCATATTAAGGAGCGCATCATGCGAGCTGCCAGGGACACCCCTATTGAAGTAGAGGGAGTGCCAGTCCAACTATTCCAAGATCTTGCCCCTACTACCCTGAAACGGCGGAGAGAACTTCGTCCACTTACACAACATCTTAGCCACCACGGCCTCCGATATGCATGGGGCCACCCTTTCAAAATGATCGTTCGCAAAGATAGCAGATTCCACTCCCTCACAAGGCCCGAGGAAGTCCCTGCACTTCTGAATCAGCTGGGCTTACCGCAGATCCCAGAGATGCTTCCCACCAATGACGACTCCTCATCACGACTGCCGCTACGCAACAACCCGCCGCCAGAAACGGTGACCATCAAGATAGAAGTACGGCACCGCAAATCGCAGACGCAGCACGACAATAGAGGAGAGGAGACGGAGGGACAAAGTCGCAGGTACAGATGCCCGGCTCCACACCCCGACGCCCCTACCAGACATCCACAACCCACACTGCATAAGCTAATTCCTAAAGGCACCACCTGAACGACCAAAAGCCGGAGGCAAGCACAACACAGGCAAACAGTAACGAGGCCACAAGCACAACATGTACCCCAGACTGAAAAGTCCCTCTCATCACAACAACTTCAGCCCCAACAAGAACTCCTGATCCCGGGCAGAGAAGACCGGTGCGCAGGACACAACAGAGAAGGCAGAACAAAATGAACCCGATGATCAAACCCCGGAGATTGGCCTAAACCCCGGCAGGAACCACAGAACGCCGAAAGCACGGATTAGTTTCTCTGCCGGACAATTCAAAAGTACCACTTAACCCAAGCCAAAGCAGACCACAGAAGAATCCCCTGTACTAAGGACCATGCCCTGGAACGACCCTCCCAATACACCGACAGATGAGACTACAAGAGGGCAACCAAAGGCGACCAGAACAGCTTCCCCACTCGACAAGACCCCCAGCAATCACAGGACTGCTCACGGAGCACAACACGCCCCGCTTCAGAACCCCTCTCCTGGCTAATGCCCACTACAGGATCCTGACGTCAAGGCCAGGAATGGGACACTGAGTCTTGGACATTGAGCCAAACGCAGCAAGTATTCCAATACAGGGACAGTACACACACAATCCCCATAAGCATCCTGTGAAGCGATTATCACCCACAGCCACCCAATCCCAGGTCAGACCACAGGTCCCGACTTCAGAGCACAGGGGACGGAGGAGGGGAGGGAGGGGAGGGATGGGGAGGGGACGGAGAGAAGGAGGTGGGGAAGTGACTAACAGGGGAGACGGGGTGACCGGGGACCAGCAAGCGCACTCTAATACCCCCCCGCTACATGGGGGTTGAGCAACACAGGCTCCCGGGATGCCCCGCACCCCCACACCGCGGACGCGAGGGACCCAACGCCGACCTAAACTGACGACCATCCCATGCCCTGACTCACTGACAACACCCGATGGCAGACGTACGACCGACAGCCTGAGCACCCCGGCCCTGCATACGCCAGGTGAAACACGGAGCCATGGAGGTGCCACACACAAGACCTGCGGACAGGGGCCACACACCACCACCACATAAGTAGCCCATGACTACACCGGGAGTGTTTCCGGGACAGCAGAAACGACAGGAGACACTGCCCCGGTGGCCCGCGGGCTTCCCACTCACCACTTAAGAACCAACTGACAAACTGACTAAGTCAAGGGACTTAACTCGCCAGGGAAAAGACATGGGATACTGTGCTGGGCCAATCGCACGGGAGCGGACATCATTCTACTGCAGGAAACCCACTTCACTGACCACAAACAATTCCCACTAGTCAACCGACACTTTAGAAGATACTACCTGGCCAATTCGCAGGAAGCAAAAACAAAAGGGGTCGCAATATTGCTGCAAAACTCCTGCCCGCTCAGGGAGATTCCTCTTCATCACAGGGCGTGCGGGAACGACTTCGCTAACCGTGTGCTCACTATACGCTCCCACCACCCCAGATGCCTCATTCTGGAACACATTTAAGACCCACCTCACGAGCCTCTCCGCCAAACACCTAATCGTAGGCGATCTAAATGCGACCCTAACGCCCGCCACAGACCGCAGAACACACACCGGCAGTCCACCGGCCCCAACTAGAAATGACAAACTATATGCGGACTTCCTAACCGACACACCCCTACTAGACGCCTGGAGAATCCAGCACCCGTCGTCGGTCGATTTCACCTTCTACTCCCACACACACAGGTCCTACTCCCGCATTGACAGCTTCCTTATTTCCCTGGCGGTCCAACCTTGGACTACCCACACGCATATAGGAAACATTGCGTGGTCTGACCACGCAGAAGTGGCACTGACGGTACAGATCCCTCTATTGGCAAGCCCAATGACGACCCCTCATCACGACTGCCGCTACGCAACAACCCGCCCGCCAGAAACGGTGACCATCAAGATAGAAGTACGGCACCGCAAATCGCAGACGCAGCACGACAATAGAGGAGAGGAGACGGAGGGACAAAGTCGCAGGTACAGATGCCCGGCTCCACACCCCGACGCCCCTACCAGACATCCACAACCCACACTGCATAAGCTAATTCCTAAAGGCACCACCTGAACGACCAAAAGCCGGAGGCAAGCACAACACAGGCAAACAGTAACGAGGCCACAAGCACAACATGTACCCCAGACTGAAAAGTCCCTCTCATCACAACAACTTCAGCCCCAACAAGCACTCCTGACCCCGGGCAGAGAAGACCGGTGCGCAGGACACAACAGAGAAGGCAGAACAAAATGAACCCGATGATCAAACCCCGGAGATTGGCCTAAACCCCGGCAGGAACCACAGAACGCCGAAAGCACGGATTAGTTTCTCTGCCGGACAATTCAAAAGTACCACTTAACCCAAGCCAAAGCAGACCACAGAAGAATCCCCTGTACTAAGGACCATGCCCTGGAACGACCCTCCCAATACACCGACAGATGAGACTACAAGAGGGCAACCAAAGGCGACCAGAACAGCTTCCCCACTCGACAAGACCCCCAGCAATCACAGGACTGCTCACGGAGCACAACACGCCCCGCTTCAGAACCCCTCTCCTGGCTAATGCCCACTACAGGATCCTGACGTCAAGGCCAGGAATGGGACACTGAGTCTTGGACATTGAGCCAAACGCAGCAAGTATTCCAATACAGGGACAGTACACACACAATCCCCATAAGCATCCTGTGAAGCGATTATCACCCACAGCCACCCAATCCCAGGTCAGACCACAGGTCCTGACTTCAGAGCACAGGGGACGGAGGAGGGGAGGGAGGGGAGGGATGGGGAGGGGACGGAGAGAAGGAGGTGGGGAAGTGACTAACAGGGGAGACGGGGTGACCGGGGACCAGCAAGCGCACTCTAATACCCCCCCGCTACATGGGGGTTGAGCAACACAGGCTCCCGGGATGCCCCGCACCCCCACACCGCGGACGCGAGGGACCCAACGCCGACCTAAACTGACGACCATCCCATGCCCTGACTCACTGACAACACCTGATGGCAGACGTACGACCGACAGCCTGAGCACCCCGGCCCTGCATACGCCAGGTGAAACACGGAGCCATGGAGGTGCCACACACAAGACCTACGGACAGGGGCCACACACCACCACCACATAAGTAGCCCATGACTACACCGGGAGTGTTTCCGGGACAGCGGAAACGACAGGAGACACCGCCCCGGTGGCCCGCGGGCTTCCCACTCACCACTTAAGAACCAACTGACCAACTGACTAAGTCAAGGGACTTAACTCGCCAGGGAAAAGACATGGGATACTGTGCTGGGCCAATCGCACGGGAGCGGACATCATTCTACTGCAGGAAACCCACTTCACTGACCACAAACAATTCCCACTAGTCAACCGACACTTTAGAAGATACTACCTGGCCAATTCGCAGGAAGCAAAAACAAAAGGGGTCGCAATATTGCTGCAAAACTCCTGCCCGCTCAGGGAGATTCCTCTTCCTCACAGGGCGTGCGGGAACGACTTCGCTAACCGTATGCTCACTATACGCTCCCACCACCCCAGATGCCTCATTCTGGAACACATTTAAGACCCACCTCATGAGCCTCTCCGCCAAACACCTAATCGTAGGCGATCTAAATGCGACCCTAACGCCCGCCACAGACCGCAGAACACACACCGGCAGTCCACCGGCCCCAACTAGAAATGACAAACTATATGCGGACTTCCTAACCGACACAACCCTACTAGACGCCTGGAGAATCCAGCACCCGTCGTCGGTCGATTTCACCTTCTACTCCCACACATTCACATTCTACTCCCGCATTGACAGCTTCCTTATTTCCCTGGCGGTCCAACCTTGGACTACCCACACGCATATAGGAAACATTGCGTGGTCTGACCACGCAGAAGTGGCACTGACGGTACAGATCCCTCTATTGGCACGCCCATGGCGATGGAAACTCAACCCATGGATACTCAAAGATGCGGCCACGGTCCACACCGTGACTGAGAATCTCAAAACCTACTTCGAACTCAACACCACCGACGACATGGCGCCGACAACAGTCTGGGCAGCTCATAAAGTAACGATCAGAGGCAACCTCATAGCGATAGCCACGGCCCTCAAAAAGCAACGACTTTGAAAACTTACAGACGCTCTGACCGATCTAACAAGGCTCGAAACCCTCCACAAACAAAGCCCGTCAGATTCGCTCCTCGTGCAGCTCAAGGCAACACGGGAACTCATCAAACAACTGTCGGCAGCGGACGTGGCACGGAACCTCATGTGGTCCAAGCAAAGATTCTACGAAAAGGGTAACAAAGCGGACTCACTACTTGCACACTGCCTCAAAAAAAGACAGGACAATAAGAAAATCTCGAAAATCCGAACTAAGACCGGAGAAACGACAACAAAGCCGGAAGCAATAACCCAAGAATTCCTTCAATACTATACCAACCTATACAACCACACCGAGACCGAGACCATCTCCTCTTTCCTGCGACCCCTCAACCTACCCTCCCTACCCAACACGGCGCAAGCCATGCTGGAAACACCTATAGAGGCCGAGGAAATTGCCCTAGTTCTCAAGACACTGAAACCAAGAAAAAGCCCGGGACCAGACGGCTTCACAGCCATCTACTACAAGACGTTCCAGACCATACTAATACCACACTTATGCAAAGCCTTCACTGCTACAAGGACACGAACTCCCCCCGACATGCTGACAGTCGACATATGCCTCCTGCCCAAGCCGGGGAAAGAACACCTTGACCCAGGACATTACCGTCCGATCTCGCTCCTAAATACCGACTTGAAAATACTAACGAAGGCCCTGGCTAACTGCCTCAATCCATACCTCCCATCACTGATCCACCCAGATCAGGTCGGCTTTATCCCCAAATGACAGGCGGCAGACAACACTAGGAGAGCATACGATACAATCTGGTACGCCAAACACAGAAACATCCCATCGGTAGTGCTGTCACTGGATGCCGAGAAGGCATTCGATCGCCTTCTCTGGCCATACATGTACGAAGTATTGGCACACTTGAAATTCCCACCGGGATTCCTAAACATCATACGGGCAATATACAATTGTCCAACAGGAAAGCTCCTACTCCCCCACGTCAAAGCCCAAACCTTCAACATAACTAACGGGACCAGGCAGGGGTGCAGATCAGACGAGAAACATACACTGTAGCAGCTTACGCAGATGACGTCCTCCTAACGTTTACAGACCCCATACCCTCACTGCATGCCACACTCACCCTCATTGCCGAATACTCTACCATATCGGGCTATAAAATCAACCTAACTAAGTCAACACTGAAGCCAATAGCAACGACTCCCCAGCAACTCCACCTACTTCGCCAATCCTTCCCCTTCAGCATCACCACGACTGCCCTCACATACCTGGGCACCAAACTAGCCCCGACACTGGGAGACATATATGGTCTCAACTATACACCGCTCCTTAAGACAGCGTACTCGGACCTGCAAAAAGGAGGGCACCACTTGGACCAAGCTTTATCGTGGCTAGGAAGAGTCACCACCATCAAAATGAATCTCCTCCCACGATTCCTCTACCTCTTCCAGACACTACCCATCCCAATACAAAAAACGGACTTCAAACGCCTTCAGGCGGCCATAGACAAATTCATATGGAAAGCTAAGAGACCCAGAATACGCAGAGCTACAATGTATATTCCTAGACTCAGAGGTGGACTAAGACTGCCCAATTTTCAACAATATTACAACGCAGCCCAACTAGCCCACATCCAACAGTGGCATGCTCCCCCAGGCACTAAACGCTGGGTGGCCTTGGAACATGATATCCTAGGGTGGGACCAACCCTCCTCATACATGTGGCTGCCACGTATACACCGACCACTTCCACCACCTACCTCGCCGGCAATCACCCACACATTAACCCTCTGGGACAAACTCAATCCAAAATACGACCTATCCTCCTTCCTTTCCCTGGTAACACCAATATACCACAACAAACTCTTCCCCCCGGGCATGATAGCGAAGCACTTCCTCGCATTCGACCAGCGGGACATCTCAAGACTACTCCACCTGTACCACCAGGGAGCAATCTTCCAGTACAACGAACTTCCCCACGCGGAAACCTTAACCACAGCAGACCATTTCCGGTATATACAACTTCGCGACCTGGCGCAACAGCCAATGATCAAACAAGCAGGGACCTCACCCCCGACGACATTCGTGAAACAGTGCTTCGACACACCCCTACAACCAGGGCAAATCTCCGTCCTCTACAACACACTGATGACCCACGCCTCGCAAGTCAATCTTACGTACATCGCCGGATGGGAGCGAGACCTGGGACCGCCAGACGACCCGAGCGATTGGGCCGAAATCTGGAAAGCGACAAACTCCTTAACGGTCTGCGTCACGCACAAGGAACAGGCATACAAGACGCTGCACCATTGGCACCTGACACCACACAGACTCTACAAAATGGGCCAAAAACCTGACGACGGGTGCTGGAAAATGTGCGGCGACACCGGCTCCTACCTACACTGTTGGTGGACATGCCCAAAACTCAAACCGCTCTGGGGCAAAGTAAGCAAACTCATAGAAACGATCATAGACAAACCAGTCACCGCACAACCATGGACCATGCTTCTCAGCAAACCGCTAGACTCATTAACAAGGAGTGAAAACAAACTAACCGCCCAAATCAACCTAGCGGCACGACGAGCGATAGCGGAACTGTGGGCCGACCAAAAAATCCCCACGACCTCAACCATCATTAGCAAAATCAAAGAAACACGGGATCTGGACGAACTAACGGCACAAATAAACGACACGTACAAAGCGTTCCACCACACGTGGGACCCCTGGGACATGAACCAGGCAAAATTGAACGAGAATTCAACGAACTAACGCACATCAGTTAAAACTAGCAATCACATCAGACCTCGCCCTGAGCCGAACGAACACCGCACACAAACACCGCCGCCAACGCAGCGGATACGAACCATCCAGAAGGGCACAACGGGTGGACACCCCTCCCCCTCTTGAACCCCCCCTTCTTTCCTTTCCTTCCCCTCCCCCCCTTTTTTTGTCTCTCTCCCCCCTTCGCTTTCTTTTCCCATCATACAGGGCCCTGCCCGCGTGGGCGGGGAGCGATCCCTCCCATCAAGCCACCCTACACAACACAACCAACACGTGAAACCCCACATCCACCCCCCTGCCCCGGCCCCCTCCCCCCAGCCGCGCCGCCCAAAAGCGCATGGGTACCAATCCCCCGACAACAGCCCCACCCAAGGCATGCAAACAACACCCAACACAAACAGGGGCACCCGGGGGATACAGGTCTCATAGCCACAAACGCGCTACCAGAAAACCTCCCCCTCAGAGGCCAACAGACCACTGCATGCCTGCACTACAGGGCAAGACCACACGCCCCGGACACCAGAGTGCACCACCACACAGCAGCCACGAAAGGGTGGAGCCCAACCACCGGCAGGCAGTAATGTGAGGAAAGGCAAAAATGGAAATGCATGCCAGCCAGCCCTTCCCCTCTTCTCATATCCCGGTTTCCCGCACGGTTGCTAGCGCAGCAAAAACACAATCCAGACCACACACGGGGACAAAGCGACCACGGGGCCGGGGGGGGGGGGGGAGGAGGGGGAGAGGGGAGAGTGAAAACCAAGAGGGCGGGGGGGCGGGGGGTGAAAAAAAAAAAACAATAGGACACCCCTGTTCCCTCCCTTTTATTCTGTACCCTCCCCCAACCCTTAGATCTAGAGTCATAGCAAAGTTTATGTACAGAGCAATTTCGAAGAAGCAACCAACAGATGAAATACGTGAAGAAAGAACACCAAACAGGTTTCACACGCACTAACAAATGTAACATAAGCTTTATGTACTATGTCACAATACTCTTAATCCCTTGTTGTCTTCTGTACCCTAACCCTAATGAACATGAAAATCTTGAAAATAAAGAATTTACAAAACAAAATAATAATTTCAGGAAGTATTACTTTACAGAGATGATAGTGGACGCATGAAATAGCTGAAGTAGTAGAGGTTAACACAGTAAAGGAGTTTAAGCATGTGTGGGAGACTAATGAAAGTATTTAGAAAATTGGGCAGACTAGATGGTCCAAATGGTTCTTATCTGCCGTCTCATTCTATGTTTCTATGTTTTTCTAGTTAACAGGGCCTGTATTTCTTTTTAAAAAAAAGTGTTCTGAAACTGTAAAACATACAACATGCTAAGTTGTTTATAATTCATTTGCACAACTTAATACTGCTTCTTTTGGAGTAGTTCCAAGTCCAGAAGCACTACTAGAAGCATAAAGGTGTCACGTAGGCACGTATCGCTAGGGCGGTGTTCTCACAAACTAAGGGGAATACTGCCAAACACTCACCGGAAGTGACCTCTCCTCTCTTAGTAGCAGGGTCTGTATCATTAAGGACGCCACCTGCTGCAGCTGGGAATAATTTAACCAGATTAATTTAATATGGGTGTGTTACGCACATAAGCTTGATCACATGTTTCCCTACAGCCTATCAGAAAACGCCTTTAGCTATTTAAACCTAGTTTGTAAATTAGGGGGTGCCGGCAGTTGGTTATCCGAGAGCGCGTTCCTTGTATTGATTTCTTGTGTATCTGACTTTGGCTTCCCTTATTGACTATCCGATCTCTGTATTCCTTGACTCTTGGCTTGGCTCCTGAGTCCTGACTATTCTGATATCTCCATTCCTTGACCTTTGGCTTATTTATCATTTGCATTATACCTTTGTCTTGGCTTTTCCCTATCTTGTGTCTTTCTGCCTTTTTACGTTAAATCCGACCATTCTAAGGCCCGATAATACGTCTTAGGTATTTACTTTATATCTACTTTAGTAACAAATGTTGTGTCAGTTGTCACCATAGCTATCACAACTTTCTGGAAAAAAAAAGTCTCCCCTGCGCAAACATACTGCACCCTGTGATTGGCCTAAGCAGGACATATACAAACGATCATATGTACCACTAGAGCTTCGACCAGTTTCCCCTAACTATGAAACTTCTTTTTTCCTATCAATCACCTTTTGTTTTGGTCCCACAGACAGATTTGAAAATCAACAAATAAACACAACTGTTTGTCCATAGTCCATTTAGTTTGTTTCATTATTTGTCCATATAGCATTTTGGAGATCGGGATTTCGGATAAATTGCTGATTTCCCAAAATTCAGACAAATATCAATTAGTTTGAAACAACTGCTTAATTTAAGAATCTGTTTAAAAGGACACTATTGAAGTGGTCTAGGTACAGCGTCTCTTTTGCACCGAATGCGGAGAAACTGCAATGTTTACATTGCAGCACAAATACAGCACTGTAATGTAACCGGATATTTGGTCCGCTAACTGATGCTGGACGTCATCACACTCTGTAGGAGGACATCCAGCATCAGCTATTTCCCCTTAGGAAAGCACTGATTTAAAGCTTTCCCATGGGGATGACCTAATGCGCGCACATCAGCCGGAGTGACGGCGGAGAAGGTGGAGCCGTGACCCTGCACCGAAAGACAACAAAGCTGTGATCAGGTAAGTAAATAAAGGGGTTTTATCCCTTTATTTATCATGGGTGGGTAGGGGGGAGGAGGAGAGGCAGAGGGAGCTATAGTGTCAGGAATACAGGTTTGTATTCCTGGCATTAGAGTATCCCTTATAACATGCCATTGCACATTGTTGCATACATTATGTAAAGGGTGTACCAAACCTTAAAAGACCACTATAGTGCCAGGAAAAAATACTCGTTTTCCTGGCACTATAGTGCCCTGAGGGTGCCCCCACCCTCAGGGTCCCACTCCCGCCGGGCTGGATGGAGAGGAAGGGGTTAAACACGTACCTTTCTCCAGCGCTGGGCTCCCTCGGTGCTAGAGACTCTCCTCCTCCTTTTCCCCTCATCGGCTGAATGCGCATGCGCGGCAAGAGCTGCGCGCGCATTCAGCCAGTCCCATAGGAAAGCATTCTCAATGCTTTCCTATAGACGCTGGCGTCTTCTCACTGTGAAAATCACAGTGAGAAGCGCGGAAGCGCCTCCGCAGGCCCGGACTGGCCATCGGGCACACCGGGCAAATGCCCGGTGGGCCGCGGTGGCCATGGGCCGAGGCCGGCAGGGGAAGGTCCCAGGATCTCCCCTGCCGGTCTATGCAGGGCCGGCACTATCTGAGCGCCGGCCCCGCTGTATTCCATGGAGGGCCGGTGGGGAGATCAAAGATCTCCCTCACCGGCCCACATTCTATCAAAGGCGGCCGCCGGCGGGGAGAAAGAAGGAGGGAGCCAGCCTGCCAGCAGAGGAACCCGGCGAAGCTCTATCTTGCAGCTCCGCCGGGTTCCTCTCGCGAGATCCAGAGCGTTGCCATGGCAACGACCGGATCTCGCGAGAGTGAACTCTAGCCTGCAGGCTAGAGTTCACTCACCGCTGGACCACCAGGGAAGGTGCACCATGCCGGTCCCCCCGTCCCACTCACCTGCATGCCGGTCCCCCCCTCCCACTCACCTGCATGCCGGTCCCCCCCTCACAGGCTAAAAGGTAAGGAGGGGGGGGGACATAATGCTTACTTATGTTTTTTTTGTTTTTATTTACCCCCACACACACACAATCCCTTCTAACATGTATACAGAGCACTCTCACACACATCACACTCAGCACTCACACACACAGCACTCTCACACTCAGCACTCTCACACACATCATCCACAGCACTCTCACACACATCACCCACAGCACTCTCACACTCAGCACTCTCACACACATCATTCCCAGCACTCTCACACACATCACACTCAGCACTCACACACATCATCCACAGCACTCTCACACTCAGCACTCTCACACACATCACACTCAGCACTCACACACACAGCACTCTCACACTCAGCACTCTCACACACATCATCCACAGCACTCTCACACACATCATCCACAGCACTCTCACATCTGCACTCACACACATCACCCACAGCACTCTCACACACATCATTCCCAGCACTCTCACACACATCACACTCAGCACTCACACACATCATCCACAGCACTCTCACACTCAGCACTCTCACACACATCACACTCACTCTCACACACATCATCCACAGCACTCTCACATCTGCACTCTCACACACATTACACTCAGCACTCACACACATTACACTCAGCACTCACACACATCACACCCAGCACTCACACACATCACACCCAGCACTCACACATCATCCTCAGCACTCTCACACACACATCACACACAGCACTCTCTCACACACACGTCACACACAGCACTCTCACACACACATCATCCACAGCACCCACACACACAGCACCCACACACACATCACACAGCACCCTCACACAAATCAATCACACACAGCACCCAAACACACAGCACCCTCACACACATCACACCTCACACACACATACTGCACCCCTCACATACACACAGAACCCCCCCGACACACTGCACCACACACATACACAATACTTCCAAACATATTTATATATATATATACACACACACACACACACACACACACTAGATTCCTTGTAAGCAAACCCATACTACACTCCTAAACACACACTCTCTACAAACACTACATCACTTATACACACACACACTATAGCCTGCATGCACACTCTTGCTACATCCCCTATACACATTCTCTACAACCCCTAGCCACATATGCATTACATTACACCACAAACACAACATGCCTAAAACCGACCTTATAACACAATACCACACCACAATCAGCTCACTCTGCACACACACAATACCACAAGCAGGCTCCAAACACATGCACAATACTCTTTCCTGGCATTTTTGTCTCCTGGTATCCATTTATAGAGACACCAGAGACAAGTTGCAAGGAAACACAGTGCAAGCATGTTATTAAATTTGCTTGCGCTGTGCAGAACAAATGCAGGGCCTTTTTCTCATGCTAGAGCTCTTCAGCAGAGCTCTGCGCATGGTCTGCCCTGGAAGAGCATTGAACCAACATGCTCACTTTGAGAGGGGGCGTGTTTGTCATTGGTGATGACAAAACACACCCTCTCTGCCCCGCCCCCTTCTTAGTGGGCCGCTGTGGTAAAAAAATGCCCGGGCCGAATTTTTTTCCCAGTCCGGCCCTGCTAGCGGCTGTCAATGAGACAGCCACTAGAGGCTGAATTAACCCTAAAGTAAACATAGCAGTTTCTCTGAAACTGCTATGTTTACAGCAGAAAGGGTTAATCCTAGGTGGACCTGGCACCCAGACCACTTCATCAAGCTGAAATGGTCTGGGTGCCTATAGTGGTCCTTTAATCTGACAGACAGAGGCAGATACTATAGGTTTTGAGACTTTTTTTAATGCATTATAACGAAACAGATTTCATACCTATAATATTGATTAGTGTTGCTAAACTTTTCCAATGCTTACAAGCCTGTTGAGCAACATTGACCAGAAGTAAATGTTCTTGTATTTTATGTTCAGTCTCTATTATCTATTTGCATCTTATTGCATGACGCATTTTTTGGTTCAGCTTCAGCTCACAAGACATTCTAGTCTAGAATCTCTAGGTACACTGGGGTAATGTGGTTGTGTCAACGTTGGCAAGTCCTGACTCATGACACTCCTAGACACACTGTGCATTTATTGCAAAGTATTTACTTCCTCCAATAAACACATTAATCATTGAGACCAAAAAATTCTGTCTATGATTAGTACGTCCACAAAATATTGTTTCCAAAAATATTGTCACTCATACAATGTTTTATTTTTTAATGCTATACTAAATTGTGTTTATGTCATAACTGTTTTTTAATGCCAATATTTCTTCATGCCGTTTTTACTTTTTCATTGATAATTATTAGTCCCTGAGAAATGGCAAATTTCACACCAGTGAGTATGAATTGTGTGCCATTGTTTAAATGGAAACCAAAAGGAACCTTGAGGATTTTTTTCTACCTCAGTTCTGCTGTAGTAGCCTTTAGTTTTCCCTGAGCTGCATAATTATTTTAAGAATGTCCAGGCCAGCTCTCCAACTTATAGTAACCTGCCCTACATAGAAAATAATTGAAAGTAATTAAATATCTACATTTAGTGGTTACATTTTGGACATCTTAGGCATTATATTTTGTAAGGGCAGCAAAAAAACCAATATATATTCTATAAAACAATATTTCAGCACTTAAAAGTATATGACATCACTGCATCACTCCTTCCCCCTCCACAATGACTACTACATACAAAAATCTCATTCTTGGGGGCGGGGCCGGACCGCCGAGCTGGACGGTCGCAAGGCTAATCAGCTCCGGCAAATCCCTCTACTTTAGGCCTATAAACATACGAATTTCAGCCTGAAAGCTAACCGACAGCACTGGTCCTTGGCCCAAAGGAGGCACTGAGTCCGGGGAGAGGCTGGCTCCTTGAGCTTCAGTCCCCTGGAGGCGGAATCTTTGAAACCCCAGATGGGGCCTACTCCGGCGGTGAGTGAGGCGGACGGCCGCTGCCCCACTATCCCGCCCAACGATGCCTGACCTGAAGGCCCGAAGCGGAGTGGATCTGGCCCTGTTTCCCCCCCCTCTGGACCGGGGGGGTGATCCCGGTCCTTGCCCTGGAACCCCGACTGCTGCAGTACAATCAGGGCCCAGGAACAAGACCACCCTGATCAGCGACCCTGGCACCTCGCCCAAAATGGCGGATGCCATGCACGCAGAAGAAAGAAAAAATGAATACTCCTCCCTCAAGCTACAGCCTGACAGCAGAGACCTTGGACAGAAATTCACTTGCAATGCCTCAACAGGATAGAAGCCGGCGAAGGGAGCACAACGAGACAACACCCACTCCACGGAACAGGCAAGCGACTCTGAGAAACCTTACCTTTCAGCCGACTGGTCTCCACTGTAACGAGCCGCACACCTCTGCCGCAGAGCCGGACGTCCTTCCCCAGCATCCCATGAAAGAGCCGCGATGAACACCTGACAGCCGGCATGCAGCAGTGGCTGGAGAGGCGCACGGAGGACACCCCCGAGTAGAGACACACACGGAAGTCCTGCCTGAGTGTCCCGCCGAACTACACCTGCATACTATGGGGACAACACAGGCAAGATCCAGCACCCATGATGAACTGACCACGGGTCCCCGAGGTGACCATGTAACTTCCCACTGCAAAGTAGCAGCTCTGTCCTTAACTCTTTTACTCCCACTAGCCACTTGAAATGATGGAATGGTGGTGGCCTGGTGCCATTAATAATAAATCATAATGTGGCTTCAACAAGTTAGACGCAGAATATTGTGCCCTTAGTTTAATTCAGCTAGACCAGTGAGCCTCTGGTAGCTACACCATGCTAAATTGTTTTAAAGTATTCTATGAAAAGCGCCCCACCACTCTCTGCAGCAGGGCCTGGTCTCCCAGTGGCAATAACAGCTTGTACCTTTCTAAGGTTTCACTAGCCTATTTTACTCTCTTTGTAAAATACTCATGTTATATAAATCCTTGTTTTAAGCTTGTACAATCGACCTTTTACTAAAGTAGGGTCTCTAGCCTGTAATTTTCTAAGTCTTACAATACAATTTATAATTCAGCCTGTTTCTTTAAAAAAAAAAAAGTGCAATTGTTTCATATGTCATGGCACTGTATGCAAATGTTTGACCATAATAAGCTTGCGGATGCTGTCGTGGCTATGCAAGCCTGTATGTTATTCTTTTATTGCACACTAAAATAAAGAATTAAAAAAAAAAAAATATCTCATTCTTATTCCATATGGATTGATTAGAAATTACAAGTTACCTGGCAACTTTATATTAACTCATTAGATAGTTCTAGTTAGTCCAAAATGATATCCACTTTCAAATTTACAGACTTGTACTTGACCAGGGTTATAGAGGGCCAACTCCCCATAGCCTCATAATACAAATCTCCCAATAATCGATAATCTAAGCTTGTTGCCCCCGATGCCGTGTCAACATTGTGCCTGTATACTTAGAATCCATATATTTTTGGTTCTAGGATAAACTGTTTTCATTTTTAATTTAACCTATCTTTTAAACAAAAGCGTCATGTAAGATGTCCATAGTCTTATATTTGTTTTTTTAAACTTGATATTTGTAATTGTCTTGCTTAATATAATTCGTTGACTCGTGTTGGAATAGTTTGAAACTAAAAAAATAGTTACGGTATTATTTTGTTACATAGTTTTACCCTTTTTACTGCAATCTGACATCTGGCATTGAAACAAAAATAGAAGGCAAAATTCACTCCAGTACCTAGAAAACCGATTTTGATATAGCTACATTTCATACAACAGCGTTTATACCCTACAGAATACTTATTAAACAAATTAAAAATCCTCTTGTAAGAAATGCTTAATAAGGAACCCATTCACTGTAAGCACCGTACTATGATTATCACAAGAAATGATTCCTATCTAACAAGTAATAGTCCCAGCACGTCACTGACTAAAAATGACAGTGCACCAATATGCATGCCATGATTGCCATATAAATATTGTTGGGGACTAGAGCAGTTAGTATCTACCTATTACCCTGTATTGCCCTGCATGTCATAATTCTCAGCGATAATAATATCCTGGGACTAAGAGTGACTCCGTAGGCACAAAATGTGCTAGTAAATCTTTCTGAGTACTTGTCAGTGAGTAATGCTGAGTGAAAAAAAATAGATGGAGGTGATACAGGGCCTGTTCCCTCTCCTAAGTGCAGTAACACCCATTCCACGTAATACACTAATACACTCCTTAGTCACTTGGGAGGTCACTGAGGTGTTTAGTAAACAAGTGTAATCTTACTGGCTGAGATTGTAAGAAGAGTAGCCATTGGCCAGTGTCCCCACTTTCACTGCCTTCAAAAACCTTTTAAAAATAAGTAATCCTTCATCCCCATATTTAGAACTATTTAATCATTTTGTCACTGAGTTGCACAGACACCAAGTGGGACGCCATATCTCCTCATCGCTGAGATCATGATGGTTGAAGGTAATACACTCACTGTCTTATTCTCCCCAATTCACAAAATCATCTTCCTGTATTAAACAAAATACATTTTTACCTCATTCATCACAGCATTTTGTAGCAATTAAGGGTACCCAAGTCTGTCTATAACTTGAGTAATTGGGAGTGTTGGAGAGGCTTTGGGGTATGAATAGTCCTTGTCCCTCCCAATTCCCTGATGATCCTCTTTGTGATCTTTGGATTATTCCCACTAGTTGTGGCTGAGAGGTGTATGGGTTAGAATTAGTATGAATGTTACATCTGATCATTACCTTTCCTATAAAAATAATTTAGCCCACATATTATATCAGTTTCAAATGGATACTTAACTAATTTCAGACACAGGCTTGCCATCAAAATGCTAAATGTTATAACTAAATGGCCACATTTCTACTTTGGCCTATAAATACATTCATTATAAAAAATTGTCAGAGGTCAACACAATGGACAATTTGATATTTGAGGGATCTAGCCAAACACATATTTGCTTTTTTTTAATGTAGTTAGACTCAAAATATATATGAAATTGTGAGCTACAATGAATGTTGTATATGTATCTGTAAAAAACATGTTATTAGAATTTTTTAATTTTTTTTTTTTTTTTTTTTTACAGATACTAGGTAAGTACCCTGGGGTGTTCTCTTTTCAAAACTAATTACTTTTGAGTAACAGTTTTGACTCCATGGCAACTATTACATTTACAATCCCATCATACCAATATTTTAACACCTAGCTTTTGAACAGTAATACGCTCTTTGGGTCATATGATATGTAACAAGCAAGAAAATTAAAAACATCTGAAGCATGAAAAACAATCCCACAAGCAGAACAAATACATTAATCTAATTTGTGGTACTTCCTTTTAGTTGCAATACTTGTGCACAATTTATCATAGGTGGAACTTTGCAAGTAAATCTGCCTTTTCAATTTTATTTTTATTTTTGTTTCAATTTGCATGATCTGTTGGAATGTTTGTGACACACAGTCATCCAGCATGTGCCATACTATAAACGTAAAAGCAGAATAAGTGGATTTTGCAGGTACATTAGAAATACATCTATAGGTCATTATTACAGGCTGATATGTATCTACCTACCTCAACTCCTCATAGATTGCAAGCTCGTTTGAGAAGGGCCTTCTTCATCTCTAAATCCCCTATTTCTGTAATTGTAATACATGGTGCTTGACGTCTATATGCTTTGAACTTGCACTATTTTTTTCTGATAGAGAATACAACCATAATTGTCTTCAATGATCTGTACTGCTGTAGCTTCTTCTACTCCCAAGTCTTTGAGTAATATTGTAATCCTTAAGACCTCTCTACATGTCTCAGAAGGAAAAACATATTTAGTTTCACTAGAAGAATGGGCCAAAGTGGCTTGCTTGCGACTTGCTCAGCTAACAGCTCTGTCTTGTAAAAAGGAAATCCATATCCACTTGCGATCTGATATGTCCTAAAATCAATCTGAATTAGTATATTCTTTCTATATATTTAGGACTGCTGGTAGCACACAGTCCTGTTTTGAAATGCACAGTCCCTTTTAAAGATGCACAGCCTTTTGACTGCAGTTCAGTCTTTGTGTGGGTGGGCTGTTTTTTCTGCCTAAAATGGGGACTGCAACGGCTAAGCACAACAACTGACCTATAGCTTCTCTATAGCTATTGTTTTATGGTATTGGCTCACTATGTCCCATTTGCTTGAGGAAACCCACGTCCTTTGGTGTCCCGAGTAGTCCTGAGATGAAAACATCCTATTTTCTTTCAGCCATCATCCCTAATTAGTAACTGGTATTGTAGAGGTGCTTGATTTCCACCTTTTTTAATATGATGCACAATCTCTGCACAGCCCTTCTTCATGACATATAATAAGAACATTAAAATAGGTCAAAATTAATGTTTATTTGCCTTCTTTATGATGTGCGTAAAGGCAGGAGTAAGCTTTATTTTTCACAAAACCTTGACTGGTGAGCATCTTGTCCAGTTTTCATTCCAATCTGTTGCTGCTTGATTCAAGCCAGATAGTCCCTTCTGAAATTTACATCAAGATTCTTCTTCTTGAGACAACATACCATATATACTCGAGTATAAGCCGACCCGAATATAAGCCGAGGCCCCTAATTTTACCCTAAAAAACTGGGAAAACTTATTGACTCGTAAATTTCTAAATAAAATTCGATCCTAAAAAAATTATATTAATTGAATATTTATTTACAGTGTGTGTGTATGAGTGCAGTGTGTGTGTATGAGTGCAGTGTGTGTGTATGAGAATGCAGTGTGTGTATGAATGCAGTGTGTGTTTATGAGTGCAGTGTGTGTATGAGTGCAGTGTGTGTGTATGAGTGCAGTGTGTGTGTATGAGAGCAGTGTGTGTATGAATGCAGTGTGTGTATGAGTGCAGTGTGTGTGTATGAGTGCAGTGTGTGTGTGTTGCAGAGCCTTGGTGGGGGGTGGGCCTTTTTATTATTATTTTTTTAATTTTTTAAATAATTTTTTGTTTTATTAATATATATTTTTTATTATTTTATTTTATATTTATTAATTTTTTGTCCCCCCTCCCTGCTTGACACATGGCAGGGAGGGGGGCTCTCACTCCCTGGTGGTCCAGTGGATGGGCACTGTGTAGGAGGGGGCTGGCAAAGCTCTTACTTACCTCTCCTGCAGCTCCTGTCAGCTCCCTCCTCCTCCGCGCCGGTCCGGTCAGCTCCCCTGTCAGCTCACACTGTAAGTCTCGCAAGAGCCGCACTATGACCCCGCAGCTCTCGCGAGACTTACACTGGGAGCTGACAGAGGTGCTGAATGGACCGGCACAGAGGAGAAGGGAGCTGACAGGAGCTGCAGGAGAGGTAAGCGCTCTCTGCCAGCCCCCAGTCTGTATTATGGCAATGTAAATTGCCATAATACAGGCAGTGACTCGAGTATAAGTCGAGTTGGGGTTTTTCAGCACAAAAAATGTGCTGAAAATCTCGACTTATACTCAAGTATATACGGTAGGTAAATAGCACTCTTATTGTAATATGCTTTACTACTGGTGAAAAAACATTGTTGTAGTCTTCACCGTATTTTTGGGAGTAGCCTCTGGAAAATAGCCTAGCTCTGTACCTTTGTATTTTCAACTTTGGAAAACACACTTGCAACTTATGCTTTTTTTGCAGTTTTGTTAAGAGTCCAAGTTGTGTTCTATTTCTTCTCTTGCTGCATGTTTGCTTCTGCAACAGACATCTACTCCCCTTATTTCCATGATGTTGGTTCATATTGCAACACTGATCTTGTAAGAAAGTAATTGAGTTGGAACTGTGTTTTGTTTTGATAAGCACCTGTGATCTTGTTCTATAAAATCTTTTTTTTTTTTTTTAACTTACTCAGGCTATCTCATCCGGTAGCCCTTCTGGAGCTTCAACCTGAATCTTGTTATTTGGCTCTTCTTATATATTTGCATCTCTGGATGTTAGGGGGTATACTTCTCCCACCTTACTGCCACTATCACTTTTAACTTTTGAGATGTCATTATCAGAATGGTTATGGTCAGTTCTCTATCTTTTGTCGAAATGTACCATGCTACATGCAGTGACTCTATTTGTCTCTGGGTTCAGGTTTCTATACCTTTTACTTCTTGAATTATAGGTCAGTGGCAGAACTACTATAGAGAGGGGCCTGGTGCGATATATTTTTGTGGGCCCCCTCTAGCACAAAAGTGGCCAAAAGGTGGATCCCCATCTGTTGACCCTCCACAATGCTATAAAAGCTGGGGATTTAACATTTGCTCATGCTTCCATGGTTGTATTTGTGAGCAGCGTTTGTGCGTTTGAATGTAAGCATGTTTTTGTATTTATTATGTGCGTGCATGTAGGGGAGTATTTGTATGTAAAGTTGCCATTGGAATGCAGTAGCGTACTTGTGTGTAGTATTTACATTTGGATGCAGGTGTATGTAGAGCTGGCTTTTAAATGCAGGTGTGCACATATACACTGTCACATAAATACATACTTACACAGATATACATACACATTATCACGCGGATACACACATATAAACATATTGACACATACACACATTCAGATACACACTGGCACATACACACACGGAAGCATACACACATGCTCAGATACACACTGACATATACACACACCTGGATACACAGATAGACACACTGACACATACACACAAACTCAGATTCACCACTGACACATACACACAGTTACACACACAATGATTCGGCCTCTTGGCTTAAAGGGACACTATAGTCACCTGAACAACTTTAGCTTAATGAAGCAGTTTTGGTGTATAGAACATGCCCCTGCAGCCTCACTGCTCAATCCTCTGCCATTTAGGAGTTAAATCCCTTTGTTTATGAACCCTAGTCACACCTCCCTGCATGTGACTTGCACAGCCTGCCATAAACACTTCCTGTAGAGAGAGCCCTATTTAGGCTTTCTTTATTGCAAGTTCTGTTTAATTAAGATTTTCTTATCCCCTGCTATGTTAATAACTTGCTAGACCCTGCAAGAGCCTCCTGTATGTGATTAAAGTTCAATTTGGAGATTGAGATACAATTATTTAAGGTAAATTACATCTGTTTGAAAGTGAAACCATTTTTTTTTCATGCAGGCTCTGTCAATCATAGCCAGGGGAGGTGTGGCTAGGGCTGCATAAACAGAAACAAAGTGATTTAACTCCTAAATGACAGTGAATTGAGCAGTGAAATTGCAGGGGAATGATCTCTACACTAAAACTGCTTTATTTAGCTAAAGTAATTTAGGTGACTATAGTGTTCCTTTAAGTTTACATGACTTGTTATGAGCTATCTGTAATGTACAAAGATTGTGAATAGTATGACTGGTAATAATTAATTTAACACTTGTATAATAATTTAATGGGTGAAGCTTTTACTAAATTTGGTGTTGCTTGTTCTACAAAACCTTCAAAATTTAAGCATACACCAGACTATTTCATTGAAATTCACATTTTCAAGATGCTTTATGGTGCCACATTTAAAAACATAGCTATCAAGCAATTTCATCAGACATTTGCAATAGATTGTGAACACTATGTTCTTAAATTGCCAACTGTTAAATTAGATGCTTTAAATAAAATATAAATTTCACCAATTTTGATCACTTAGATGAGGAGGAACATTTATATTATTACTGAATTCAGACATTCAGAATGATCCTGAATATATAAATGTACTGAGCCTACTACCCTGAGGGTCCAGGAAATCTAATCTTATAATTGTTGAGTAGTTTATGAGATCCCGAAATGTGCCCTTGGACTAGGTAAACGTAGGTCGAATTATAATCTAATGTCAATCAGATATTTTTACATGTAGAGTACGGAATTTATATGATAATTTGTTGAATAAAACTTATTGGGAGATTGAAGACTCACGAACACTATTAAAAATCAGTAAGTAGCTTATTTTAGATGAGTTATCAGAGTCTAACAATAGTTTAGTCAAATGACTGTTGTCTTGTTTAGCTGTAGACCATAGTTGCATCAAAAGTGTCACTTTTGCCATTACAGATCAGCTTTCATGCTTAATAAACTATTACTCTTCCCTGCCTGTAAATAAATAGCCCCTTGCACCAAAAAGGCAAAACAGTCCACTTTTGAGACATACATATAGACATAAATATTTTTCTTTGACTTATGTACAGTAAGCCATGTTAAGCTATATCAATTTATGGAAAAAAGTAAAATAACTCAAAACATGCATTCATGACAAAAATTGGGACTGAGAGATTTCCCCAATTTTGTCATGACTACATGTTTTGGGTTTTTTGTTATTTTTTTATTGTGTTAAAGATAGACATTGAGATATGTTTTGTTCTGAAATGCAATTTGTCTGAATTTGGTCCTATTGGCCAGTCATTTGAATTCCTAATTTCCAAATCCCCATATAGACTAATCCTGAAACAAACAACACACCATGGACACACATATTCTTTTGATTTATGATTCAAAACTTAACCCATGGCTCCAAAAATGTATTGATGTGAAAAAAGATGATTAATGGCTTGGAGAAAAAAGGAGGAGCAGTAAAAAATAATAATTTATACTAGATTACTATTAATCTATTATATATTTCATAATTATATATAACTAAGTAAAATATAGATTTATTATTTCTGCTCTTCTTTTTCCCTCTATTGGTTAAATTTTCTCCTTTGATATATGAACCAAATGACAGGAAAATGTACCTATCAGTGTATTGCAAAATATATACATTATATATATATTATGTATGTATTGTGCTCTACACTGACTGGCCCATTTTCATGGCCTTTTGGTTTGCCTAATCCATCTTCCAAGTATAATTTAGCAGACAAAATTCTGATGCACCGAACAACCACAAACACGAAATTCTGCCATACCATTTTTTTTTTACGAAGTGGTACAGTCGAAAAGAAATATCATTTGTAATGCACTTTTAAGCAGGAGCTTCCGTTAGCTTTCCTGAGCTAAGCCCCCAGTTGATTGCTCTCAGCCAGAGAGCTAAGTCCTAGACTGCAGGACTTAGCTCAGACAGATAGTTTGTGGCTCTGATGTGGGGGCTGGGGGGGCATACAGTATTTGTTATGGTGCTTGGCGTGTTCCTTTAAGCAATACATGCCATTCTACATGGCTTGGTTAATTTACATGCTGGATCCAGCAGTTCTTATAATCATGTATTTTTTCAGCCGGCCTTGACCTATGGAAGAGAAGTGAAAAAAATATACCAATTCCTGGTCTTTTTGGCATAGAAACATTGAAGTCTAATGATTCCTCACCCTTGTTCTAGACCACTCCAGAAAGCATTTTCTCCCTCTAGACCAAGCATGTCAAACTTGCGGGCCGCATGCGACCCTCAATAAACATCTTTGGTGCCAAGGGTAGGGGAGGGAGATATGAATGGGGAAGAGAGACACAGATAACATGGGTAGGGGGAGACATGGATTAAATGGGTAGGGAGGGAGACATGAATGGAAGGGGGATGGAGACATGGGCAGATATATGGAAGGGAGACATGGGGGAGAGATGTCAGGAAGAGACATGGATGGGGGAGGGAGACATGAAGGGAGAGATATGGAAGGAAGGGAGACGTGGGGGGATAGATTTGGGGGGGGAGACATGGATGGAAGGGGGTAGATGAGGATGGAGAGATATGGATGGAAGGGAGACATGGGAATAGAGATGTGGAGGAGAAACATGGATGAAAGGGGGAGGGAGGCATAAATGTAGGGGGAGAGATATATGGATGGAAGGGGAGGGAGATATGGATAGAAGGGGAAGATATGGCTGAAAGGAGGGAGAGGTATGTGGATAGAAGGGGAAAAGAGACATACATGGAAGGGGGAAGGAAATATGGATGGAATGGGGAAAGTGACATTAAAAGGGGAGACATGGAAGAGAGAGGAACAGAGTAATGGATAAAAGAGGGGAGAGAGACATGGGTGGAAGGTAGGGGAACAAAGACATGGATGAAAGAGGGGGAAGAAGAGACATGGATGAAAGGAGGGTAGAAGTGAGCAGAGTGGAGTGTGCAGCCCCACCTTACTCTGTCTGGAGATTGCAGAGGGACTGGGTAGCAAGCAGAGCGAACAGTGCAGTTCCCTACCTGACTGAGACTGCAGTTTGCAGAAGGACAGAGGGAGTGTGTGGAGCGGACACTCCAGACAGTGGCATTGCCAGTGGCGTACGTACCGGGGTCGCAGGGGTCGCGGCTGCGACCAGGCCCGGCCCACTAGGGGGCCTGGCTGCCCTGCAACCCGTTATGTATGCCACTGTGGCCAGCCTCTTCTCCTGGGGGGCCCAGGAGCTGGCCACCTCAGGGCCCTCCGAGGCTTCCTCTTCAGCTCCCTCGCGCACCACACTGATACCGGAGCCGGAAGATGACGTCATCTTCCCGGCTCCGGCATCAGTACGCGGCGCGCGAGGGAGCTGAACAGGAAGCACTCAGCCGGGGAAGCACTCGTGCCTGCCCCACTGGACCCCAGGGAATCCCCTCAGCACTCCCACAAGTAAGGAGGCTGGGGGGATTAAATTGTTTTTAAAAACGTGAGTGTGTGTGTGTTAGTGTGTGTGTGTTAGTGTTAGAGTGTGTTTGTGTGTGTTAGTGTTAGAGTGTGTGTTAGAGTGTGTGTGTGTTAGAGTGTGTGTGTGTTAGTGGTGGAGTGTGTGTTAGTGTTAGAGTGTGTGTGTGTTAGTGTTAGAGTGTGTGTGTGTGTGTGTGTGTGTGTTAGAGTGTGTGTGTTAGTGTGTGTGTGCTAGAGTGTGTGTTTTGTAAGTGAGTGAGTGTGTGTCTGTCAGTAAATGTGTGTGTCTGTTAGCTAGTGTGTATGCGTCTGTTCGTGAGAGTGTGTGTGTGTGTCTTAAGCACTTACCTTTCTCCAGGGCCGGACTCCCTTGGCGCTGGGAATCTCTCTGCCCCGATCCGCCTCTCAGCTCCGAATGCGCATGCGTGGCAAGAGCCGCGCGCGCATTCGAACCGCCCATAGGAAAGCATTACTCAATACTTTCAGCATCTTCTCACTGCTCCTCTAGCGGCTGTCAATGAGACAGTCACGAGAGACTGGATTAACCCTCAGTGAAACATAGCAGTTTCTCTGAAACTGCTATGTTTTCAGCTGCAGGGTTAAAACTAGAGGGACCTGGCACCCAGACCACTTCATTGAGCTGATGTGATCTGGGTGTCTGTAGTGGTCCTTTAAGTGTATGTGTATCTGCATGCACTGGCGTACATACCGCGGTCGCAGGGGCGCAGCCCTGCAACCAGGTGCCTGCCGCAATGTGTTGCGGCTCCAGCCCACGCAGAGTAAGCCCGCGGGGGGTGGGCACGGATCAGTTTTCGCACCAGGGCCCCATGGGTTGTGTGTACGCCACTGGGCATTACTACTGAAATAGTAATTAACTTGAGTTGAAGCTTTTGAGTAAATTATATATATGTAACCAAGGATTACATATTGTTTGCATGAGAATGATACAATTGATTTTAGTTTGTGTTTGTCTAGGTCAAACTGGTTTTTTTTTGCGGGCCACATAAACTTAAACCTTGTTTATTTGGCCCGTGTTAGCTAGTGAGTTTGACATGAATCTCTAGACCTTGTCTAAAAGTTGTGTTGCTTAAGGTGTGCACCTCCCTGAGTTCCAGAAACCAGCTGGCCTTCCAGTCATTTCGCCAATATATTCCTGTCATGAATGAGAATACAAAACATGACTGCATGAAACATCCCAGGAAAATACTATCAATGAGTTCTACTTGCACTTACACATGTATAGGATTGTTCACTAAAGGGAGATTTTATAGTGAATTTAAAGTGGATTAGCAATTTAAAGGAACACTATCGGGTCAGGAACATCTACATGTATTCCTGATCTTATTGTGTTAGAAACACCATCTAGCCCTTCTGGCCTTCCCTTGCCCTCCTAAATATAGTAAAATCTTACTTTTATTCCAGTCTGTTGCTGCTGGCTCTGCCCCTGATCTGCCTCCTTTGCTGACATCAAAGCCAATCACAATGCTCTCATATAAGAAAGCACTGGATTGGCTGAGACTGTCAAGGAGGCAGATCAGAGGCAGAGCCAGCACAAGTCAAACACCCCTGGCCAATCAGCATCTCCTCATAGAAATGCATTGAATAAATGCATCCCTATGAACAAAGAGGGTGGAGTCACTGAATGTCAGGGAGCTACTTCTCCCTACTGTTACTACTTCCTACAAAGTTACTTCTCTCCTTGCTGTTTAGTTGGTAGTTGTGATTTACAGACCCCCTGAACAAATAGAAGAGTTAGATAATCAACTAGTTGTGGAAATAGCTAAAATTACATTAAAAGGGGAAGTTATCATAATGGGTGACTTTGATCTTCCTGATGTGAACTGGAAAACCAAAATAGTGGCTTGTGCCAGGAGCACACATATTCTAAACTCCCTACTGGGATTGTCTCTAAAACAGGTCGTTAAAGGAGCAACTCATAAGGAGGCCATACTAGATTTAGTGTTAACAAATGGAGATTTGGTATCAGATATTACTGTAGGTGAAAGCTTATGATCTAGTAATCACAGACACAAAAGACAGACATATCTATAAGATTAGGCAGAAAGAGGCAACATAAGTTATAAGAGCCTCCAAAGCACACAAAGAAGAGAGAATAGCACACTCAGTAAAAAGTGAGATAAAACATTATTTTTTAGATACAAGGATTATTTAAAATAAAAACAAAAGAAGTAAAAAGTAAGAAGAAGTAGAAAAGGATAATGGTCTAGCTGACTGTCGCAATGAATATGTTTGTTCAGTATTTGCAGCTGAAAATAAAGGAGAGGAAACTCAGTTGTACTAGCAAAACCATTAACAGATTTATTTAACCAATCATGGTTAACAGGAGTAGTCCCAGAGATTGGAAATAAGCGAATGTTGTACCCAGTCATAAGAAAGGTAGTAGGGAGGGGTCGAGCAACTATAGGCCAGTAAGCCTTACTTCAGTAGTGGGGAAAGTGATGGTAATTATGTTAAAGGATAGGATTGTTGAACATCTAAAATCACAAGGATATTAAGATCAGAGACAACATGGGTTTACTGCAGGGAGATCATGCCAAAATCTTATCAACATTTTATTGGTTAACTAAAATAATAGATCGGGGTGGTGCAGTAGACATTGCTTACCTAGATTTCAGTAATGCTTTTGACACTGTTCCACATAGAAGGCTCGTCAATAAATTGCACTCTTTAAGTTTGGATTCCTATATTGTTGAATGATTAGGCAGTGGCTGAGTGACAGGCATCAGATGGTTGTAGTCAATGGAGTATTTTCGAAGGAAGGTCTAGTTACCTGTGGGGTTCTTGGACCCATTCTCTTTAATTATTTTTATTATTGATATTGCAGAAGGTCTTGATGGTAAGGTATGTATTTTTTCTGATTATACTAAGATTTGCAACAGAGTTGATGTTCCAGGAGGGATAAGCCAAATGGCAAATGATTTAGGTAAACTAGAAAATTGTCAGAGCTGTGACAACTGACATTTAATGTGGATAAGTGCAAGATATGCATCTTGGGCGTAAAAAACCCAAGGGCAGAGTATAGAATATTTGATACCCTACTAACCTCAACATCTGAGGAAAGGAATTTAGGAGTAATTATTTCAGATGACTTAAAGGTAGGCAGACAGTGTAATAGAGCAGCAGAAAATGCTAGCAGAATGCTTGGTTGTATAGGTTGTATTAGCAGTAGAAAGTGCTCATGCCACTGTACAGAATACTGGTGAAACCTTACTTGAAGTTAGAGGTGTATTTGCCATGAGGCAGACAAGTAATTTGTCTTTGGCGGCACTTTCTGGGGGCGGCAAAAAACGCCACCCCCAAATGCCCCGGCAAATGCCTTGTTAGCCTTAGGGCAGACGGCCAGTTGAGGTTCAGAAATGCAGCTCGCTCGAATGTCATATTCCGGCTCCCGGCATCACTCTGTGGCGCACCTGGACCTCAACTAGTCGTCTGCCTGCCTACACGCCTTCCTGCCCAAACAGCCCGACCAGCAGCCCCACTGGACCCCAGGTAAAAAATCCACCCAGCTCTCCCAAAAGTAGGGAGGCTGGGTGGATTTAAATTAAATTAAAAAAAATAATCTGGTGGGGGTAGGCGTGGTGGGGGGAGGGGGGGTAAGTGCTATACTACATTAAGCAATGTTGGATTATTTTGCCTGAGGCTTATTTTTATTCTCCATCCAGTCTAACATCAGGATAAACATTTAAAGCCTTTCCTTGACATTCCGTGTAAACTGCTATTTAACCCATTGAGTGGTTATACATTGCTATACATATAACTATTTTATCAAGTAACATGTTGGATATTAAAACTATACTGTGTATATTTGTTAGTGTGTGTCTGTAAGTATGTCTGTCAGTGAATGTGTGTATGTCTGTCAGTGTATGTCTGTGAGTGAGTGAGTGTATGTCTGTCAGTGTGTGTCTGAGTGATTGTGTGTGTATGTCTGTCAGTGGGTGTCTGTGAGGGAGCCTGTGTGTCTGTCAGTCAATGTGTGTTTGTGTCTAAATGAGTGTGTGTGTGAGCCTGTGTGTCTGAGTGATTGTGTGTGTCTCAGTGTGTGTTTGGGAGTGAGTGAGTGAGTGTGTATGTGTGTCTGAGTGATTGTGTATGCCTGTCAGTGTGTGTGTGTGTCTGTGAGTTGGTGTGTGTGTGTCTGTCAGTGAGTGTGTGCGTGTCTGCGTCATTGTGTGTGTGTATGTCAATAAGTGTGTGCGTGTCTGTCAGTGATTGTGTGTGTCTGTCAGATTGTGTCAAATCAGTGAGTGTGTGTGTGTATGTAAGTGTATCTGAGAGTGTGTGTCTGTCAGTCAACGTGTGTGTTAGTCTTTAACAGAAAGAGATGTGGCCTTGACAGAAATGGGTGGGGCAAATGTAAATTAGGGGGTGCCCGAGTTCCATCATGCCTAGGGCAGCACAGATCCAAAATACAACACTGCTTGGAGTACTGTACGCCGTACTGGAGACTGTATCTTCAGAAGGCTATTGATAAATTGGAAAGAGTTCAGAGAAGGGCTACTAAACGTCATGGCTTGCAGGATAAAACTTACCAGGAAATGTTAAAGGATCTTAATAGCTTGGAGGAAAGATGAGACACAAGGGATATGATAGAACCATTCAAATACATAAAGGGAATCAACATAGTAAATGAGGAGATTATGTTTAAAAGAAGAAATACTACCACAATAAGAGGACATAGTCTTAAATTAGAGGGACAAAGTTTTAAAAAATAATTTCAGGGAGGTGGAGCTTGACCTCGCAAGGGAATGGCCGCATAACTCTAGAGCTCCGCCGAGGCCTAGCCTAAATCTCAAGCCATCCACAGCACCTGAGCCCCCAAACCCCCCGCAAATACCCCTCACTATCCCCCCCGGCGCCCACACTTGCCTTCCCCATAGGCAGAGGGAAGAAAGCCCGCAATTCCTTGCTTGCTCCGATCTTCAGGCAGAAGCCTGAACAACAGTGGGCGCCATCTTTGGAACCCACACTGACGGACTCAGACTCCAAAATGAGCAGCCAGGCACACTCCGAGAGAACGGAGGCACCGCTGACCAGGAGGGACATGCGGGGATTCATGGTCGATTTTAAAAAATCTGTAGCAGAAGAATTAGTCAAACGACTATGCCCCATACTAGAAGGCATGGCAGACCTCTCAGCCCGCGCACAGGTCGCAGAGGCAAAAATGCCAGACACAGATGAAAGGGTACAAGCCCATGGTAGCGAATTACAACACCTACGTGAATAATTACGATCCCTCGAAGAAACCAACGAAGATCTCAACAATAGAACACGGAGGAACAACATCAGGGTAAAGGGCATCCCGGAATCGATATCCACCGACCTCCTCACTGACACCCTTACGGAGGTATTTCAAAACCTCCTACCGGAGGCTACAGCAGCCGACCTATTGATGGACCGGGCACATCGAGCACTGAGAGCCGCAAGCACCAATGCCGCTACCCCTAGAGATATTGTGATGCGGCTCCACTTTTACCATATTAAGGAGCGCATCATGCGAGCTGCCAGGGACACCCCTATTGAAGTAGAGGGAGTGCCAGTCCAACTATTCCAAGATCTTGCCCCTACTACCCTGAAACGGCGGAGAGAACTTCGTCCACTTACACAACATCTTAGCCACCACGGCCTCCGATATGCATGGGGCCACCCTTTCAAAATGATCGTTCGCAAAGATGGCAGATTCCACTCCCTCACAAGGCCCGAGGAAGTCCCTGCACTTCTGAATCAGCTGGGCTTACCGCAGATCCCAGAGATGCTTCCCACCAATGACGACTCCTCATCACGACTGCCGCTACGCAACAACCCGCCCGCCAGAAACGGTGACCATCAAGATAGAAGTACGGCACCGCAAATCGCAGACGCAGCACGACAATAGAGGAGAGGAGACGGAGGGACAAAGTCGCAGGTACAGATGCCCGGCTCCACACCCCGACGCCCCTACCAGACATCCACAACCCACACTGCATAAGCTAATTCCTAAAGGCACCACCTGAACGACCAAAAGCCGGAGGCAAGCACAACACAGGCAAACAGTAACGAGGCCACAAGCACAACATGTACCCCAGACTGAAAAGTCCCTCTCATCACAACAACTTCAGCCCCAACAAGCACTCCTGACCCCGGGCAGAGAAGACCGGTGCGCAGGACACAACAGAGAAGGCAGAACAAAATGAACCCGATGATCAAACCCCGGAGATTGGCCTAAACCCCGGCAGGAACCACAGAACGCCGAAAGCACGGATTAGTTTCTCTGCCGGACAATTCAAAAGTACCACTTAACCCAAGCCAAAGCAGACCACAGAAGAATCCCCTGTACAAAGGACCATGCCCTGGAACGACCCTCCCAATACACCGACAGATGAGACTACAAGAGGGCAACCAAAGGCGACCAGAACAGCTTCCCCACTCGACAAGACCCCCAGCAATTACAGGACTGCTCACGGAGCACAACACGCCCCGCTTCAGAACCCCTCTCCTGGCTAATGCCCACTACAGGATCCTGACGTCAAGGCCAGGAATGGGACACTGAGTCTTGGACATTGAGCCAAACGCAGCAAGTATTCCAATACAGGGACAGTACACACACAATCCCCATAAGCATCCTGTGAAGCGATTATCACCCACAGCCACCCAATCCCAGGTCAGACCACAGGTCCCGACTTCAGAGCACAGGGGACGGAGGAGGGGAGGGAGGGGAGGGATGGGGAGGGGACGGAGAGAAGGAGGTGGGGAAGTGACTAACAGGGGAGACGGGGTGACCGGGGACCAGCAAGCGCACTCTAATACCCCCCCGCTACGTGGGGGTTGAGCAACACAGGCTCCCGGGATGCCCCGCACCTCCACACCGCGGACGCGAGGGACCCAACACCGACCTAAACTGACGACCATCCCATGCCCTGACTCACTGACAACACCTGATGGCAGACGTACGACCGACAGCCTGAGCACCCCAGCCCTGCATACGCCAGGTGAAACACGGAGCCATGGAGGTGCCACACACAAGACCTGCGGACAGGGGCCACACACCACCACCACATAAGTAGCCCATGACTACACCGGGAGTGTTTCCGGGACAGCGGAAACAACAGGAGACACTGCCCCGGTGGCCTGCGGGCTTCCCACTCACCACTTAAGAACCAACTGACCAACTGACTAAGTCAAGGGACTTAACTCGCCAGGGAAAAGACATGGGATACTGTGCTGGGCCAATCGCACGGGAGCGGACATCATTCTACTGCAGGAAACCCACTTCACTGACCACAAACAATTCCCACTAGTCAACCGACACTTTAGAAGATACTACCTGGCCAATTCGCAGGAAGCAAAAACAAAAGGGGTCGCAATATTGCTGCAAAACTCCTGCCCGCTGGACGACATACAAACCCGCAAAGACCCCTCAGGGAGATTCCTCTTCCTCACAGGGCGTGCGGGAACGACTTCGCTAACCGTATGCTCACTATACGCTCCCACCACCCCAGATGCCTCATTCTGGAACACATTTAAGACCCACCTCACGAGCCTCTCCGCCAAACACCTAATCGTAGGCGATCTAAATGCGACCCTAACGCCCACCACAGACCGCAGAACACACCGGCAGTCCACCGGCCCCAACTAGAAATGACAAACTATATGCGGACTTCCTAACCGACACACCCCTACTAGACGCCTGGAGAATCCAGCACCCGTCGTCGGTCGATTTCACCTTCTACTCCGACACACACAGGTCCTACTCCCGCATTGACAGCTTCCTTATTTCCCTGGCGGTCCAACCTTGGACTACCCACACGCATATAGGAAACATTGCGTGGTCTGACCACGCAGAAGTGGCACTGACGGTACAGATCCCTCTACTGGCACGCCCATGGCGATGGAAACTCAACCCATGGATACTCAAAGATGCGGCCACGGTCCACACCGTGACTGAGAATCTCAAAACCTACTTCGAACTCAACACCACCGACGACATGGCGCCGACAACAGTCTGGGCAGCTCATAAAGTAACGATCAGAGGCAACCTCATAGCGATAGCCACGGCCCTCAAAAAGCAACGACTTTGAAAACTTACAGACGCTCTGACCGATCTAACAAGGCTCGAAACCCTCCACAAACAAAGCCCGTCAGATTCGCTCCTCGTGCAGCTCAAGGCAACACGGGAACTCATCAAACAACTGTCGGCAGCGGACGTGGCACGGAACCTCATGTGGTCCAAGCAAAGATTCTACGAAAAGGGTAACAAAGCGGACTCACTACTTGCACACTACCTCAAAAAAAGACAGGACAATAAGAAAATCTCGAAAATCCGAACTAAGACCGGAGAAACGACAACAAAGCCGGAAGCAATAACCCAAGAATTCCTTCAATACTATACCAACCTATACAACCACACCGAGACGGAGACCATCTCCTCCTTCCTGCGACCCCTCAACCTACCCTCCCTACCCAACACGGCGCAAGCCATGCTGGAAACACCTATAGAGGCCGAGGAAATTGCCCTAGTTCTCAAGACACTGAAACCAAGAAAAAGCCCGGGACCAGACGGCTTCACAGCCATCTACTACAAGACGTTCCAGACCATACTAATACCACACTTATGCAAAGCCTTCACTGCTACAAGGACACGAACTCCCCCCCGACATGCTGACAGTCGACATATGCCTCCTGCCCAAGCCGGGGAAAGAACACCTTGACCCAGGACATTACCGTCCGATCTCGCTCCTAAATACCGACTTGAAAATACTAACGAAGGCCCTGGCTAACTGCCTCAATCCATACCTCCCATCACTGATCCACCCAGATCAGGTCGGCTTTATCCCCAAATGACAGGCGGCAGACAACACTAGGAGAGCATACGATACAATCTGGTACGCCAAACACAGAAACATCCCATCGGTAGTGCTGTCACTGGATGCCGAGAAGGCATTCGATCGCCTTCTCTGGCCATACATGTACGAAGTATTGGCACACTTGAAATTCCCACCGGGATTCCTAAACATCATACGGGCAATATACAATTGTCCAACAGGAAAGCTCCTACTCCCCCACGTCAAAGCCCAAACCTTCAACATAACTAACGGGACCAGGCAGGGGTGCAGATCAGACGAGAAACGTACACTGTAGCAGCTTACGCAGATGACGTCCTCCTAACGTTTACAGACCCCATACCCTCACTGCATGCCACACTCACCCTCATTGCCGAATACTCTACCATATCGGGCTATAAAATCAACCTAACTAAGTCAACACTGAAGCCAATAGCAACGACTCCCCAGCAACTCCACCTGCTTCGCCAATCCTTCCCCTTCAGCATCACCACGACTGCCCTCACATACCTGGGCACCAAACTAGCCCCGACACTGGGAGACATATATGGTCTCAACTATACACCGCTCCTTAAGACAGCGTACTCGGACCTGCAAAGAGGAGGGCACCACTTGGACCAAGCTTTATCGTGGCTAGGAAGAGTCACCACCATCAAAATGAATCTCCTCCCACGATTCCTCTACCTCTTCCAGACACTACCCATCCCAATACAAAAAACGGACTTCAAACGCCTTCAGGCGGCCATAGACAAATTCATATGGAAAGCTAAGAGACCCAGAATACGCAGAGCTACAATGTATATTCCTAGACTCAGAGGTGGACTAAGACTGCCCAATTTTCAACAATATTACAACGCAGCCCAACTAGCCCACATCCAACAGTGGCATGCTCCCCCAGGCACTAAACGCTGGGTGGCCTTGGAACATGATATCCTAGGGTGGGACCAACCCTCCTCATACATGTGGCTGCCACGTATACACCGACCACTTCCACCACCTACCTCGCCGGCAATCACCCACACATTAACCCTCTGGGACAAACTCAATCCAAAATACGACCTATCCTCCTTCCTTTCCCTGGTAACACCAATATACCGCAACAAACTCTTCCCCCCGGGCATGATAACGAAGCACTTCCTCGCAGTCGACCAGCGGGACATCTCAAGACTACTCCACCTGTACCACCAGGGAGCAATCTTCCAGTACAACGAACTTCCCCACGCGGAAACCTTAACCACAGCAGACCATTTCCGTTATATACAACTTCGCGACCTGGCGCAACAGCCAATGATCAAACAAGCAGGGACCTCACCCCCGACGACATTCGTGAAACAGTGCTTCGACACACCCCTACAAACAGGGCAAATCCCCATCCTCTACAACACACTGATGACCCACGCCTCACAAGTCAATCTTACGTAAATCGCCGCATGGGAGCGAGACCTGGGACTGCCAGACGACCCGAGCGATTGGGCCAAAATCTGGGAAGCGACAAACTCCTTAACGGTCTGCGTCACGCACAAGGAACAGGCATACAAGACGCTGCACCATTGGCACCTGACACCACACAGACTCTACAAAATGGGCCAAAAACCTGACGATGGGTGCTGGAAAATGTGCGGCGACACCGGCTCCTACCTACACTGTTGGTGGACATGCCCAAAACTCAAACCGCTCTGGGGCAAAGTAAGCAAACTCATAGAAACGATCATAGACAAACCAGTCACCGCACAACCATGGACCATGCTTCTCAGCAAACCGCTAGACTCATTAACAAGGAGTGAAAACAAACTAACCGCCCAAATCAACCTAGCGGCACGACGAGCGATAGCGGAACTGTGGGCCGACCAAAAATTCCCCACGACCTCAACCATCATTAGCAAAATCAAAGAAACACGGGATCTGGACGAACTAACGGCACAAATAAACGACACGTACAAAGCGTTCCACCACACGTGGGACCCCTGGGACATGAACCAGGCAAAATTGAACGAGAATTCAACGAACTAACGCACATCAGTTAAAACTAGCAATCACATCAGACCTCGCCCTGAGCCGAACGAACACCGCACACAAACACCGCCGCCAACGCAGCGGATACGAACCATCCAGAAGGGCACAACGCGTGGACACCCCTCCCCTCTTGAACCCCCCCTTCTTTCCTTTCCTTCCCCTTCCCCCCCCCCACTTTTTTTTTCTCTCTCCCCCCTTCGCTTTCTTATCCCATCATACAGGGCCCTGCCCGCGTGGGCGGGGAGCGATCCCTCCCATCAAGCCACCCTAAACAACACAACCAACACGTGAAACCCCACATCCACCCCCCTGCCCCGGCCCCCTCCCCCCGGCCTCCCCGCCCAAAAGCACATGGGTACCAATCCCCCGACAACAGCCCCACCCAAGGCATGCAAACAACACCCAACACAAACAGGGGCACCCGGGGGATACAGGTCTCATAGCCACAAACGCGCTACCAGAAAACCTCCCACTCAGAGGCCAACAGACCACTGCATGCCTGCACTACAGGGCAAGACCACACGCCCCGGACACCAGAGTGCACCACCACACAGCAGCCACGAAAGGGTGGAGCCCAACCACCGGCAGGCAGTAATGTGAGGAAAGGCAAAAATGGAAATGCATGCCAGCTAGCCCTTCCCCTCTTCTCATATCCCGGTTTCCCGCACGGTTGCTAGCGCAGCAAAAACACAATCCAGACCACACACGGGGACAAAGCGACCATGGGGCCGGGGGGGGGGGAGGAGGGGGAGAAGGGAGAGTGAAAACCAAGAGGGCGGGGGGGCGGGGGGTGAAAAAAAAAAAAACAATAGGACACCCCTGTTCCCTCCCTTTTATTCTGTACCCTCCCCCAACCCTTAGATCTAGAGTCATAGCAAAGGTTATGTACAGAGCAATTTCGAAGAAGCAACTAACAGATGAAATACGTGAAGAAAGAACACCAAACAGGTTTCACACGCACTAACAAATGTAACATAAGCTTTATGTACTATGTCACAATACTCTTAATCCCTTGTTGTCTTCTGTACCCTAACCCTAATGAACATGAAAATCTTGAAAATAAAGAATTTACAAAACAAAATAATAATTTCAGGAAGTATTACTTTACAGAGACGATAGTGGACGCATGAAATAGCTGAAGTAGTAGAGGTTAACACAGTAAAGGAGTTTAAGCATGTGTGGGAGACTAATGAAAGTATTTAGAAAATTGGGCAGACTAGATGGTCCAAATGGTTCTTATCTGCCGTCTCATTCTATGTTTCTATGTTTTTCTAGTTAACAGGGCCTGTATTTCTTTTTAAAAAAAAGTGTTCTGAAACTGTAAAACATACAACATGCTAAGTTGTTTATAATTCATTTGCACAACTTAATACTGCTTCTTTTGGAGTAGTTCCAAGTCCAGAAGCACTACTAGAAGCATAAAGGTGTCACGTAGGCACGTATCGCTAGGGCGGTGTTCTCACAAACTAAGGGGAACACTGCCAAACACTCACCGGAAGTGACCTCTCCTCTCTCAGTAGCAGGGTCTGTATCATTAAGGACGTCACCTGCTGCAGCTGGGAATAATTTAACCAGATTAATTTAATATGGGTGTGTTACGCACATAAGCTTGATCACATGTTTCCCTACAGCCTATCAGGAAACGCCTTTAGCTATTTAAACCTAGTTTGTAAATTAGGGGGTGCCGGCAGTTGGTTATCCGAGAGCGCGTTCCTTGTATTGATTTCTTGTGTATCTGACTTTGGCTTCCCTTATTGACTATCCGATCTCTGTATTCCTTGACTCTTGGCTTGGCTCCTGAGTCCTGACTATTCTGATATCTCCATTCCTTGACCTTTGGCTTCTTTATCATTTGCATTATACCTTTGTCTTGGCTTTTCCCTATCTTGTGTCTTTCTGCCTTTTTACGTTAAATCCGACCATTCTAAGGCCCGATAATACGTCTTAGGTATTTACTTTATATCTACTTTAGTAACAAATGTTGTGTCAGTTGTCACCATAGCTATCACAACTTGCTGGAAAAAAAAAAGTCTCCCCTGCGCAAACATACTGCACCCTGTGATTGGCCTAAGCAGGACATATACAAACGATCATATGTACCACTAGAGCTTCGACCAGTGAAGTGAGGGTTTTTTTTTTGAGTTAAACAAAAGCCTATATATGTACTAGGTAGACAAAACAGGAGTTGACCTGATTAGTGGTCGGTGATATGCCATCTCTTTCATACTCCATCTCTATAGATGCTTCCTCCAAGTGCTCCTAACTTAGTAAGCTAACATGTGTAGGCCAGAAATAAAAGAGAATGTAAATCAAAATAACTAAGGAAAAACCATGATATGCAGATAGATACAGGTTATACATTTGGCTATCAATCTAGATAATGCTAAAGGTAGACTACACTTCTTTATTGAGTTTTACGCCTCTGGGCTTTGCTGAGTAGTACAGTTATCTAACTCGATATCGAGACGGGGGGAGAAATACAATGTTATGGGTCTGTGCGACTCTCAATGAAGAGTGTTATGTTTTGTGTGGGTCACTTACAATATAAACAATTATCAGCTTTTGAGAAAAAAAAAAGAGAAAATTAAATAAATAGGTATCAAACTGTAGGATACCCTAAACATTGAATTATATGGCTGGGCCAGGAAAGTCCTGTGGGGCCTCAGGCTGTGGCCATGTCATAATGTGGTTTATACCCCACCTCCTATAGACTAAGCTTGTTTGAGCAGGTTCCTCTTCAATCTATCATTCCTGTAAGTTTTCTTGTAATTGTCCTGTTTATAGTTAGATCCCCCCTCTCATAATATTGTAAAGCGCTACAGAATCTGTTGGCGCTATATAAATGACAATAAAAAATAACTAAAAAAGTGTCAGAGAAGGCCCTCCTGGGACAAAAGGGGTAACTGTTGATGGATCCCAGTTGTGTGACACGGGGGGAGGAGGGCACCACTTGGACCAAGCTTTGTCAAGGAGTCTTACGTCTTACGTGATGCCCAGGGTCCCTAGGAGTGCGTCTGCTTCCTTCAGGTTTCGGACGGAGTGAGTGGAATCCCCCTGCAGGACATGAAGAATCTGCAGAGTCGCTACCTGTATGGAATGCTGTGGGTCCTGAGTAGCATGGTGATGGATTGCAGAAACTTCCTCCATTGTAGGGGTTAGCCTGAGAGGTCAGCATAAAATGTGAGTGGCATATTTGTGAACATTAATAGTGATGTCCTCTTTAGCATGCGCTGGTAAATCGTACCACCAGGTCCCTGGTTGCCAATTTTTTTCCTAGCTTGTTGCAAAATTGGAAGTGCTTCAAACTGGGGTTTTTGCCTTCTTTTGGATCAACAGCAAAAAACAAATGTGAGGAAGGCTGAACTTGATGGACGCAAGTCTCTTTTCAGCTATGTAACTATGTAACTATGTAATGTAAAGTCCATATAGCAAACATACTTTTCCTATTGGATGTACTGAGAGTAAGCTATCATTACCTGTTTTGCACCATATAAGAGGCTGGTGTATTGATGGTTATTAGCTGCAGATGATAAACAGTGGTGACATGGTTGGAATACAGTTGAAACCAATTGTTAAGTAGAAGGTTAGCAGCCCCCATAGAGACCCTAGTATTGAAACTTTGCAGCCGGCAAACAGCTGTTACTTTCTAATAGCAGCAACAGGTACTTTAGCAAGTAGCTGCTGGTCAGTATAACGTAGTGACTGTTACAGTCTAAGAATTAAATGGGGGTTAAAACTACAAAGAAATAAAAAATAATTAAGATTTTTTTTTTTAAAAGTCTGCAAGATTTTCTGTGTTCAGACTCCATTAAATGTTTTAATAAAAGTCAGAAATGACTTCCTAAACTGTTTTTGATGTAATGTGTTCAGTAAACAAACTCAGTCAGTTTAAAATGGCAATATATGTTCGTGCATACAGAGCATTATGTAAGGGTACCGTTTCCTTATGCATTTCCATGTAATCCCAGAACTCCCATGTGTCTCTCCAATCACATAAAAGCTGCTTCTTACTGTTTAATCATTGTGTTGTTGCAGTGAATTTGATGTTTTTAATTATTATTTTTTTATGCTTGGGCACTATAGAGGGAGATTTATCAAAGCAAAACAGATTCTACTCTGGGTGCAAAATGTTTAATTTTGATAGAGATTCCGTAGGTTTCCATGGTGATTGCTCTTTACTTCACACTTTTCTTCAAAACAAACTTTTTTTTTTGCATTGGTAAATTTCCCCCAACTTTTGTAAAAAACATATTTGCCAAAAATGTGATCAACTGGATTAATAATTATTATATTAACTCTTTCTCATCTGCGTTCTTATTTCCATTTGAAGAAAAACTCTTCTTCTTTACCCCATTGTTATACCTGTTTTCCTAATGAATTATAGTATTGTTTATTATCACTATTGATTATTTATCTCAATATTTTGTGCTTTATTTTTAATATTTTCAGTTATAACATAATATTTGAACTGCGTGGTAAATACCAAGCTACCTTGTATCTTATTTTGTTTTTAATTTAAGTATTTGCCATAAAATGCTTAATAAAATGTTAGTGATTAGCAGTAATAGAATATTAAAGGGATACTGCAACCACCATGACCACTTCATTTTTTGGTGTAATCGTGGTGGTAGGAGTCTTGATGTGCAGAGTTTCAGCTTAAAACACTGCACATTGGGGTTATTTTTACTTGTGTGCCAGAGGCAATTTGCATCCCCAACACACCTGACTCTGTTCTGGGCGGCCTAATGTCACTTCTGTACATATTTTATGTGTGTCATCAGTACCCATGACAGATGTATTCTGCTTCTCCTGTGTATCTCTCTCCTTAATTTTAGGCTTTTCTTCTTCTTCCTATCCCAAATGATAGTTTTTTATTTCCTCCCGCCCCCCTTTTCCACATCCCTTGCCAGCTCAGAGCATGCACACTGGGCCAGTTAAATGCTCAAATCAAAGGCTTCTCTATGAGAAGTCTTTTTTTTGACCTTCCAACCTTCCATATTCAATAAACATGGGATGTGAGACGGGTCGGGGCGTGCCGAACAGTTAGTAATAGCTTCTTTTAAAAATAATTTCATGCATTATTGGGGGGGGGGGGAGGGGGGGGGAGGGATGAGGGAGGGGAGAGGAAGAGGGAGAGGACGCTAAAGAAGAATGCCCAACAGGATACTATTCACAGTTTAAAAAAAGTTTGGAGAATCACCTAAATTAGAAATAATAAGACAGAATTCATATTTTATTAGTATCATAATGACTGTTGTTGGTCTGTTTTTCTGCAGCTCTGCATCACGGAACCATGAAGAATGTGTCACGTGATGACTTACCAAATAGCTTCACGAAAAAGCAATGGCCACCACCAATGAGGACTAAAATGTTCAACTTACAGGAAATGCTCTGGACTAACTACAAGTAACAATATATGCTAAGCAGCTGAAATATTTTCATATTGTATGTTAGTGTGAAACATAATCAATTACAACTCAAGACAATTAAATTTTGTACACTGAAAGGAACAAGAACCATTAGAAACTTTACCAACTACAATGTACATTAAAGGAACATCTCAAAGACTCGCACCATGTCCTATTATTGGAGCAATTAGCAAATAATTGTTGCAGCAATAAGCCCATTCCTACACTCACACTTACATCCGGAGGAAGATATGCTTGACGCTAAGTGTTTGTACAGAGGGTGCACACTGGGTAATCAGTATATACCCGTATTGAACAAATATGTATTTGTAAGGTCTGGAAATAAAACTAAAAGTAGAAATCTACACTGCTCTATTTACCTATACATTCTCGAAGTAAATGTCTGTATCTTGACTGTCAATCATTGTAATATTGTAATAACTTTTGTAATTTGCACCTATTAGTCAGCATAGACATAGAGACAACATAGAGACAATGAGAGAAAAACAAATACACAAAGAGGGAAAGAGAGAATGCACAATAGAAGCAATGTTGTTGTTTTTTTTTCTTTCGGTGAAATGCGTGCCCTGTATTTGCTTGGACGGAACTGGATTGTGATATTAATCGCTAAATCCTGAATAAACAAACAAAACAAAATGGAGCATAACATAAAAGGTTAACAATACTTGTGAGTGATTTTTAGCCATTTATTGATGTAATTTCCAGAGAAGTGACAATTCCCTTTTAAGTATATCCTTTCACAACATGCGTTCCCAATAATTTTTATTAAAGGAACACTATAGCCACCTAAATTACTTTAGCTAAATAAAGCAGTTTTAGTGTATAGATCATTCCCCTGCAATTTCACTGCTCAATTCACTGTCATTTAGGAGTTAAATCATTTTTTTTCCTGTTTATGCAGCCCTAGCCACACCTCCCCTGGCTATGATTGACAGAGCCTGCATGAAAAAAAAACTGGTTTCACTTTCAAACAGATGTAATTTACCCTAAATAATTGTATCTCAATCTCTAAATGGAACTTTAATCACATACAGGAGGCTCTTGCAGGGTCTAGCAAGCTATTAACATAGCAGGGGATAAGAACATCTTAATTAAACAGAACTTGCCATAAAGAAAGCCTAAATAGGACTCTCTTTACAGGAAGTGTTTATGGAAGGCTGTGCAAGTCACATGCAGGGAGGTGTGACTAGGGTTCATAAACAAAGGGATTTAACTCCTAAATGGTAGAGGACTTAGCAGTGAGGATGCAGGGGCATGTTCTATACACCAAAACTGCTTAATTAAGCTAAAGTTGTTCAGGTGACTATAGTGTCCCTTTAATCAGTTTAACCCCTTAAGGACACATGACATGTGTGACACGTCATGATTCCCTTTTATTCCAGAAGTTTGGTCCTTAAGGGGTTAAAACTCTGGTTTCTGTCAATGCCGTCCAACGACGTCAATTGTGAGTTCTATTTATTTATTCTAAACAATTTACGGCTATGTTGAACCATCTAATGGTTGGCTTTGTGCCATTCTACATCAACCTTTTGAATTAAACTGCTCTGACCATGTGAAAAAAGATTTATATTTAGCATACCGATAGCTGCATAACTGTAATGTAAAACGTATGTATTGTCTTATTAATGTTCTAGAGGCCAGTATCCAATCTTCCATTGGATGCTCACAATCCCAAGTGTCACATCATATGGTCTTGCCAGTTCTATTGCGGAAATGTGTGTAAATATTAACGTCTTACACATTATTTTGAAATAGCTTTTGATTAACTGTAATTGAAGAATTTCTCAAAAGATAAATACCGAAGATAACATAGCTGCATATAATTAGAGAGCCAAATGTCCAGATTGTTGCTGGAAATCTTGAGCTAGAACAAGAATATTTGGCACTCTTGACACAGCTGCCTTCTAGTATAGCTTTAATGTCAATCTAATTACTGATACTGTCCAAATTATACCACTTAAACAACATTCTAATTTGTCTAATAGATCCAGTAACTCTTAATGATAGGTTCAATAAACTTCTCGCAGCATAGAAACATAGAATGTGACGGCAGATAAGAACCATTCGGCCCATCTAGTGTGACCAATTTTCTAAATACTTTCATTAGTCCCTGGCCTTATCTTATAGTTAGGATAGCCTTATGCCTATCCCACATATGCTTAAACTCCTTTACTGTGTTAACCTCTACCACTTCAGCTGGAAGGCTATTCCATGCATCCACTACCCTCTCAGTAAAGTAATACTTCCTGATATTATTTTTAAACCTTTGTCCCTCTAATTTAAGACTATGTCCTCTTGTTGTGGTAGTTTTTCTTCTTTTAAATATAGTCTCCTCCTTTACTGTGTTGATTCCCTTTATGTATTTAAATGTTTCTATCATATCCCCCCTGTCTCGTCTTTCCTCCAAGCTATACATGTTAAGATCTTTTAACATTACCTGGTAAGTTTTATCCTGCAATCCATGAACCAGTTTAGTAGCCCTTCTCTGAAATCTCTCTAAGGTATCAATATCCTTCTGAAGATACGGTCTCCAGTACTGCGTACAATACTCCAAGTGAGGTCTCACCAGTGTTCTGTACAATGGCATGAGCACTTCCCTCTTTCTACTGCTAATACCTCTCCCTATACAACCAAGCATTCTGCTAGCATTTCCTGCTGCTCTACAGGGAGTGCAGAATTATTAGGCAAATGAGTATTTTGACCACATGATCCTCTTTATGCAAGTTGTCTTACACCAAGCTGCATAGGCTCGAAAGCATATTAGCATATTAGGTGATGTGCATCTCTGTAATGAGAAGGGGTGTGGTCTAATGACATCAACACCCTATATCAGGTGTGCATAATTATTAGGCAACTTCCTTTCCTTTGGCAAAATGGGTCAAAAGAAGGACTTGACAGGCTCAGAAAAGTCAAAAATAGTGAGATATCTTGCAGAGGGATGCAGCACTCTTAAAATTGCAAAGCTTCTGAAGCGTGATCATCGAACAATCAAGCGTTTCATTCAAAATAGTCAACAGGGTCGCAAGAAGCGTGTGGAAAAACCAAGGCGCAAAATAACTGCCCATGAACTGAGAAAAGTCAAGCGTGCAGCTGCCAAGATGCCACTTGCCACCAGTTTGGCCATATTTCAGAGCTGCAACATCACTGGAGTGCCCAAAAGCACAAGGTATGCAATACTCAGAGACATGGCCAAGGTAAGAAAGGCTGAAAGACGACCACCACTGAAAAAGACACACAAGCTGAAAGGTCAAGACTGGGCCAAGAAATATCTCAAGACTGATTTTTCTAAGGTTTTATGGACTGATGAAATGAGAGTGAGTCTTGATGGGCCAGATGGATGGGCCCGTGGCTGGATTGGTAAAGGGCAGAGAGCTCCAGTCCGACTCAGATGCCAGCAAGGTGGAGGTGGAGTACTGGTTTGGGCTGGTATCATCAAAGATGAGCTTGTGGGGCCTTTTCGGGTTGAGGATGGAGTCAAGCTCAACTCCCAGTCCTACTGCCAGTTTCTGGAAGACACCTTCTTCAAGCAGTGGTACAGGAAGAAGTCTGTATCCTTCAAGAAAAACATGATTTTCATGCAGGACAATGCTCCATCACACGCGTCCAAGTACTCCACAGCGTGGCTGGCAAGAAAGGGTATAAAAGAAGAAAATCTAATGACATGGCCTCCTTGTTCACCTGATCTGAACCCCATTGAGAACCTGTGGTCCATCATCAAATGTGAGATTTACAAGGAGGGAAAACAGTACACCTCTCTGAACAGTGTCTGGGAGGCTGTGGTTGCTTCTGCACGCAATGTTGATGGTGAACAGATCAAAACACTGACAGAATCCATGGATGGCAGGCTTTTGAGTGTCCTTGCAAAGAAAGGTGGCTATATTGGTCACTGATTTGTTTTTTTTTTTGTTTTTGAATGTCAGAAATGTATATTTGTGAATGTTGAGATGTCATATTGGTTTCACTGGTAAAAATAAATAATTGAAATGGGTATATATTTGTTTTTTGTTAAGTTGCCTAATAATTATGCACAGTAATAGTCACCTGCACACACAGATATCCCCCTAAAATAGCTAAAACTAAAAACAAACTAAAAACTATCAAAAATATTCAGCTTTGATATTAATGAGTTTTTTGGGTTCATTAAGAACATGGTTGTTGTTCAATAATAAAATTAATCCTCAAAAATACAACTTGCCTAATAATTCTGCACTCCCTGTATTACATTGTCTGCCTACCTTTAAGTCATCAGAAATAATCACCTCTAAATCCCTTTCCTAAGATGTTGAGGTTAGGACTCTATCAAATATTCTGTACTCTGCCCTTGGGTTTTTATGTCCAAGATGCATTATCTTGCACTTATCCACATTAAATGTCAGTTGCCACAACTCTGATCATTTTTCTAGTTTACCTAAATCATTTGCCATTTGGCGTATCCCTCCTGGAACATCAACCCTGTTACATATCTTAGTATCATCAGCAAAAATACATACCTTACCATCAAGACCTTCTGCAATATCACTAATAAAAACATTAGAGAATGGGTCCAAGTACAGATCCCTGAGGTACCTCACTGATGACAAGCCCAAGCTTCGAATAAACTCCATTGACTACAACTCTCTGTTGCCTGTCACTCAGCCACTGCCTTACCCATTCAACAATATTGGAATCCAAACTTAAATATTGGAGTTTATTGATAAGCCTTCTATGTGCAACAGTGTCAAAAGCCTTACTGAAATCTAGGTAAGCAATGTCTACTGCATCACCCTGATCTATAATTTTAGTCACCCAATCAAAAAAATAAATAAGATTAGTTTGGCATGATCTCCTGGGAGCTTCCTTGACCACATATTCTGCAATTAAATGAATTATAGTTACATAGTAATATAGGCTGATAAAAACTCTTACATAAATACATTCAACAATATATTTGAAGAAACTTCCAAAGAGTTTTCCTTTTTTACTATGCAGTGAGGAAATATAAAGATCAGAATATGATCAAATATAAATTTATATAAGGATGTATTTAAACTAGGAGGGGGAGCAAAAGGGTGATAAAACATCAATCCAATTGCCCCCCAAAACAAGGACAGAAGGTGCCTGTAGCAAGTGTGTTAAAAAATGATAAGCTTAGAGTCATGTCTACAAATGCTCTCAGTTTAGAGAATAAGATCCATGAACTTGTGGCAATAATGGCAACTGATAATGTAGATTTAGTCGCTGTTACTGAGACATGGTATAATGAGAAAAATGACTGGGACATAGTAATACCAGGGTACTCTTTATATAGGGAAAAGACAGGGAAGGCAAGAAAGGGGGAGGTGAGGCCCTGTATGTGAAGGATAGCATAAAATCTAACCTAATAAAAGTTAGTGAGGCGAACATAGTCCGTTTGGGTTACGTTAGAATTTGGTAATCACACAGTAACTCATGTAGGTGTGATTTATAGGCCCCCAGGACAAATTGAAAAGTTAGATAATCTACTAGTTGAGGAAATAGCTAAAATGACAATGAATGGGAAAGTTATCATCATGGGTGACTTAATCTTCCTGATGTGAATTGGAAAACAAAAATAGCTGCTTGTGCCAGGAGCACACATATTCTAGACTCCCTACTGGGATTGTCTCTGAAACAAGTCGTTGAGGAGCCAACTCGAGAAGAGGCCATACAAGATTTAGTGTTAACAAATGGAGATTTGGTATCAGATTTTAGTGTAGGTGAAAGTTTAAGATCCAGTGATCATCAGTCAGTGTGGTTTAATATAAGAACAGTGACTGAGTCACACCACACAAAAACAAAAGTTTTAGACAGACTTTTCTAAAATTAGAATATGTGTAAAAGAGTCATTATCAGACTGGAGCAATTTAAATTGAGTCCAAGAGAAATGGGATTATTTAAAAGTTGCACTGCTGAAGGCAACAGAAAATTGCATTAGGCTTGTCAGTAAAAGCAAAAAATTCAAGAAACCAGTGTGGTACTCCGCAGATGTGGCCAAAATAGTAAAAAAACAGTTAGCATTTAGTAATTATAAAAAAAACAGAGTGAGGAAGACAGAATGATCTATAAGATTAGGCAGAAAGAGGCTAAGCAAGTTATAAGAGCTTCCAAATAACACACAGAAGAGAAAATAGCACAGTCAGTAAAAAAAAGGGGACAAAACTTTTTTTAGATACATAAATGAGAAAAGGAAAGTAAAACAAGGATTAGTTTGATTAAAAACAAAAGAAGGAAGTTATGTAGAAGGGGATAAAGGTCTAGCTGACTTCCTCAATGACTATTTTTGTTCAGTATTTACAGATGAAAATGAAGGAAAGGGACCTCAGTTAAGAAAAAGGATAAATGAGTAAAATTTATTACACGTGAGTTTACAGAGGAAGAAGCTCTATTTCAACTGTCAAAAGTAAAGACAAATAAGTCAATGGGACCTGATGGAATACACCCAGAGTTATTAAAAGAGCTTAGTGGTGTACTAGCAAAACCATCAACAGATTTATTTACCCAATCATTGTTAACAGGAGTAGTCCCAGAAGATTGGAAGTTAGCGAATGTTGTGCCCATTCACAAGAAAGGTAATAGGGAGGAGTCAGGCAACTATAGGCCAGTAAGCCTTACTTCAGTAGTGGGGATAGTAATGGAAACCATGTTGATGGATAGGATTGTTGAACATCTAAAAACACATGGATTTCAAGATCAACATGACAACATGGGTTTACTTCAGGGAGATCATGCCAAACTAATCTTATTATTTTCTAAAATAATAGATCAGGGTGGTGCAGTAGACATTGCTTACCTAGATTTCAGTAAGGCTTTTGACACTGTTGCACATAGAAGGCTTATCAATAAACTGCAATCTTTAAGTTTGGATTCCAATATTATTGAATGGGTAAGGCAGTGGCTCAGTGACAGGCAACAGAGGGTTGTAGTCAATTGAGTATATAACCCAAGGGCAGAGTACAGAATATTTTATAGAGTCCTAACCTCAACATCTGAGGAAAGGGATTTTGGGGTGATTATTTTTGATGACTTAAAGGTTGGCAGACAATGTAATAGAACAGCAGGAAATGCTAGCAGAATGCTTGGTTGTATAGGGAGAGGTATTAGCAGTAGAAAGAGGGAAGTGCTCATGCCATTGTACAGCACACTGGTAAGACCTCACTTGGAGTATTGTACGCAGTACTGGAGACCGTATCTTCAGAAGGATATTGATACTTTAGAGAGATTTCAGAGAAGGGCTACTAAACTGGTTCATGGATTGCAGGAAAGGTTAAAGGATCTTAACATGTGTAGCTTGGAGGAAAGACGAGACAGGGGGGATATGATAGAAACATTTAAATACATAAAGGGAATCAACACAGTAAAGGAGGAGACCATATTTAAAAGAAGAAAAACTACCACAACAAGAGGACATAGTCTTAAATTAGAGGGACAAAGGTTTAAAAATAATATCAGGAAGTATTACTTTACTGAGAGGGTAGTGGATGCATGGAATAGCCTTCCAGCTGAAGTGGTAGAGGTTAACACGGTAAAGGAGTTTAAGCATGCGTGGGATAGGCGCAAGGCTATCCTAACTATAAGATAAGGCCAGGGACTAATGAAAGTATTTAGAAAATTGGGCAGACTAGATGGGTCGAATGGTTCTTATCTGCCGTCATATTCTATGTTTCTATGTTTCACTCCCCACTCCTCGCTTCCACGCTTAACTGACCAAAAACTGTGCAGGTAAGCATGAGCAAGTGTTCACAAATCCTGACATTATGCACCAGTTCTGGGCATTTCAAGATTACACTCTGGAACAGTTCAAGATCTTCAAATTATGCATTGTATTAGCAGGCAAGTGGTGCTCCTGAGCTAAGAGGGTTTAAAGATTGCTGCCTCTTAGATAGCAAGGGTAAGCCTGGAGATACAGTGAAAGAGTTATCAATATGTATGCATTCGTTACAATGATATACATTTAAATCACACTTCCAAGCCCTGTAATAAGTTTAATATTGGGTTTTGGGAAATAGGACAAGATAAAGTTGTTAAAGCTCCAACAATGTTGCTTGAATGTTACATTATTTCAGGACTATGGAAATCAAATCAGTTAATTATTTAAGTTTTAATCATTTTTCAATAACAAAATAAATGTGTGGAGCACAGACTATTTTATTCAGAAATGTCGCCAACATACATTCGGCATTTTGCTAACTCATCTTAACTATGATTTGTTTACATAAGAAATTAGGCAAACCCGTCAAGTAGTCTAGGTTTGTGTGGCTGCCAAAGTGACATAGGGAAATAATTATTATTTAGGGCAAAAGAGCATCCACAGAGCATGAAGCTGGGGGGGAGGGGGAAGGTTGCCCTCCTGATATCTGTTTAACCCTTTGACACTGGGATAAAAGGAGATAACTGATCTTGGGCCAGGAACAAAAGATCCAAACCAGCACCTGTCTGCATATTTTGTGGCTTGAAAACTGTTTTGCATTTCAAATTTACACCTGGCATGATTGTTGAGATATTCTGCTACGTAGCTTTATTTAAATTATTGGATGTTCCTTGAATAATATAAAAAAAATTGTGTCTATGTAAATGAATTAAATGCAACATGCTCAAATAAACAAGTAAGTTGAGACAAGATTGTAATTTGTAACATAAATAAAATAATTTTTTTTTACAAACTATATTTTTTATTATAGTTTCAAATTACTGACATTCTATAACATTAGATAAAAATAAAAAAAATCTGTTTGCGACCTGTGGTAGTTATAGTACTTAAATTGCAGATTTTTGGAAAATAAACTAAAGAAAAATTGGAAATTATAATGAAACAATCAGATAACAGTAAAATGTAAAAAAATTATTTTATTAATGACACGGAGGCGAGTGTTATGCTATCTCTTTCTTACTTTATTCCTCAGCAGCAAAGAGAAAAATAACTGAAAGAGAAAATATGAACAATATGAATAATATATAACAGATACCACCAACTCTGCCTAGTAACAGGGCAGCCAATCAGCTTATAGAAACAGTCCATAAAATGCCTTGCTGTATCCTTCCACTTCCTCTTTCCTTGTTGCTTCCTCAGACCAGCTAAGTATTTTTTCTCTCCTTGTATTTGGATTGATCATATTTGTTATGTCTATTGATATTATTGATTGCTTGTTTGTTATTACTGTGGTTAGTTTCATTGCTGTCACTTTCATTTAGATTTTGTATTTATTTTGTATTTATTTTTTTGGCTGTGGAGCTGTGAGCTCTGCTCTCCCCCACTTGCTTGTAGCCGTCATCCCTGCCTGTGCCAAGCGTTTAGGCGTGCTACCCGCAGCTACCGGGAGTGAGACTGTTTTGTTTACCCCCTCGCAACCGCATGTGCGGCTGCGAGGTATTTTGTGCCGGCTGCCCTCCCTCTCCTCGCACCCGGCGGTGCGAGGGAGTTTCTTAGCCACGTGTACTGCACGCGCTCCCCGGCCATTGGCGGGGGAGGGGCCCTGTCTTGCCGCGGCGCGCCCTGTGGGCATTCATCCCTGCTTGTTAACACACGTGACTGGAGGCTCTTGTCGTCACGACTCCCTATACCTCTCACTCTGCTTTCTGTTTCCCTTCTCAGGTACTGTCTATGGGTTAGTCAACCCTTCATTTGTATTTGATCTTTTTCACTAAATTATCAAGTTTCAAATATACTACACCATATTGTCCCCGTTTGTATCTCTCTAGATATTCTCATATCTCTAGATATTCTCATATCTCAAATTTGTATCCCTTACTATATGGGCAACACAGTGTCCATAGTGGGGTAAATGGGGCTGACAGACCCTTCTTCTCTAGCCTGCATATTCAGGGTGATGGAGAATCCAGGGGTGTATATACACCAATCAGGGATATATGCCCAGGGAGCCAATGGCACAGCACAAAACACAGTAAGCAGTAGAGTCCCAAAACAATCACTAAGTTAAAAAAGGTAACATTCCGCTGAGCGAGGATGGCGGAGGTCATCTGGATCAAACAGGGGGTAAAAATTTGGAATAATTTGAGTGGGACAGAAATGTCACAACAAACAGACCCAGTGGAGCGCTAATTTGAAACAACTTACCATTATAGTATAATGTATATATTATCAAACATTTATTGTTTGATACAAATAAGTACTACATGAATTACGTATGGACTTATCTGGCAGTTGCCACTACTGAAGATGACGATCGGGATTAACCGGAAGTGACGTTGCGGCCATTTATGAATATCACTAGCAGATGAACCGGAAACCTTTCCCTTATATGGGTAGACGGAAACAAGGATGGAAGATGATTAGAGCCAATAGGAACAAGACTTCCGGATATTTAAACGGAGGGAAAACCAACAGCAGGAATCCGATTGAAAAAGCCTTTTTAGCAAGGTGAAACGTGTCTCGGACAGCCAGGACTTTTAAATTGACCACCATTATATGGTAGTTTTATTCATATATTTTATGTAAGTTTATTCAATAAATAGTTTTTAATTTTCACTGAGTCATATGAGCTGCAACATCTTCTTCCTGCTTCAAAAGAAGAGTTGTGCCCCCTAAAAGGCACAGTGTCTATTATACTGAGAGCCCAGTCCACATTGGCTCTCAATAAGGTGAGCAAGTACTTGCATCAACTTTATTGTGATATTGATTTAAAGGATAACACACTAGGATTTTGTTCTGTTTTCCTTTTTTTCTCCTTCTGAGTGCCTGGACATTAATATTGAAGAAGTCTGGTATTCTCTTTAAATACCTCCGAGCTTGTGACTCTAAGCCATGTGAGTTTGTTGTATTTGATCTTTTTCACTAAATTATCAAGTTTCAAATATACTACACCATATTGTCCCCGTTTGTATCTCTCTAGATATTCTCATATCTCTAGATATTCTCATATCTCAAATTTGTATCTCTTACTATAAGGGTAAGTTGTTTCAAATTAGCGATCCACTGGGTCTGTTTGTTGTGATATTTCTGTCCCACTCAAATTACTCGACATTCTTACCCCCTGTTTGATCCAGATGACCTCCGCCATCCTCGCTAGGCAGAATGGGCCTGCCCGAGCACATAGCTAACTACCTGGCCTCACGTATGCGCACTCCGCTGTCCAAAGAGGGGCGCAGCAAGTTATGGGCTGAATGCCCAAGGCCCTCAGTACCAGATGCGGCGTGTAAAACGCCAGAGGTTGACCCTCAGATTTCCCAGTTCTTGACTAAAACGGGCTGGAAACCCAGGAAGGTGCTAGAGTTTTTGTTCCATAATTATCAAGACAAGATGTTAGACACCCTGGGACCCGTTGCCAAACTCTATGAGTTGCTAGAGGTGGCTAAGACAGGGGAGACCCCCCTCAATTTCGATGAGGCGATTGACTGGATCCCACGACTGATATGCCTTTTGGGCAACGGCAACATAGCAGTGTAGGCTGAACGCCGCAAGGCCATAATGCTCAAAATTGATCCTCAAGGAGCCGGGAACTGCCGCTAAGGGCATGCTCTTCGGAAACTCCTTTGTAAAAGACCTAGGCTCCTTTGTGCGCACCTTCACCGCCCTGGACAAATCCCAGTCCAACATGAAATGGGTCTTCGGCCCAAAGGAAGTCCAAGGGGCCGGCCGTGGAACTTGAGGTCCATCACGGACTACCAGAGGTTCCTTTGCTGCCCCTCGGGCATACCAAGAGTACAGGCCTGCTTCCTTCTTCTCCTCATGCGGGAGACCGTGGCAAAGTCGAGGAGGGCATGGTCAGCCCTCACACAGACGTCCAAATGGTAAGTACCACCAACCACCTTTTTTCCTGTTTAAACATGGGGGGCAGGCTGACCTTATATGTGGGGTTTGATTACCACAGATGCGTGGGTACTTAGTACGGTAAGGGGTTTTTGCCTGGATCTTTTGTCTCCCCCTTTCCAGATACGTACACCCCAGGAACTGAGGTTACCGAACGATCAGGCCGGACTAATCACCGCAGAGATTGCAGAACTTCATGCCAAGCAGGCGATACAGGAAATCCCGTACGAGACTCTGGGTTTCTTAAGCAATCTATTTCTTGTGACCAAGAAGGGCGGAGGTGTTCGGCCAGTCATAAATCTAAAACATCTCAACGAATTCCTCCGCTACCAACACAAGATGGAGGGCATTCACTGCCTCAGAGACCTGCTCAAACAAGGGGACTGGATGGTCAAACTAGACCTCAAAGATGCCTATCTGACCATACCCAAGGCAGAGGAACACAGGGACTTGTTGCACTCTACATGGCAAGGACATCAGTGGAGGTTTGCCTGTCTGCCCTTTGGTCTATCTTCAGCACCCTGGTGTTTCACGAAGGTGATGAAGCCTGTAGTGGCATTTCTCAGAGCTCGAGGCGTCCGTATGATTATATATCTGGACGACATCCTAAATATGTCCTCGTCTCCCGTACAACTCCTACTACATCTGCAGTGGACAGTATGTCTTCTGGAAGACTTAGGTTTCCTTATAAATTGGGAAAAATCCATGGTGACCCCGGTACAGAAGATCGAATTTCTGGGATTCTAAGTAGATTCGGTCACCCAATTCTTGTTTCTTCCAGAAACCAAATTGAAGGCTATAAAGAAGAAAATAAGACGCACACTGCGGGCCACCTCTCTCTCCATCTGGCAACTGGCACGAGTGATTGGCCTCTTGGCATCATCGATTCAAGCAATTTTCCCGGGACTGCTACATTATTGGGCATTACAACGCCTGAAAGGTTCTCATCTTTGGTGGGGCAGTTTGTACAAAAGCGATTATGCATTACAGGGACAGGGACTCCAGAGAGGAACTAATGTGGTGGTTGGACCACATGGATGCGTGGAATGGTCGAGCAATTTTCGGATCCGCTCCGGACATGGTGATAGAGTTGGATGCCAGTCTACATGTTTGGGGTGCTCGCTGCGGAAATATTTCCACAGGTGGCAGGTGGTCCAAGGACGAGTCAAGGCTCCACATAGATTGTCTGGAACTATTGGCGGGATCCTTCGCCATTCGAAGTCTGTCTCCAGTACTGGGAAATTGTTGCATTCTGCTCCGCATGGACAATGTATCTGCGGTCCGATACATCAATCACCTGGGCGGCACGAAATGGAAGCAATTAGCGAACCTAGCAAAGGACTTATGGCTGTTTTGCCTTCGCAGCAAGGTGTTGGTGACCGCCGAACACATCCCGTGTCTGGACAACGAATGGGTAGATTGGAATTTGCGTTACCTGAAGGATTCAGGGGATTGGCATCTGCTCTGTTCAACCTTTCAGCAACTGCATCAGTTATGGGGTCCGTTGGATGTGGATCTGTTCGCATCCAGGCTGAACTCCCAACTGCCGCGTTTCTTCAGCTGGAGACCGGATCCGTCGGCCATGGTAGTGGATGCTTTCCTACAGAAGTGGCCTCTGGCTCGTCACTTTGCATTTCCACCACTCAATCTGATCTCTCGGACGCTGTTGTACCTGTGCAGACAGGATTGTACACTGGTGATGGTGGTCCCCCTTTGGCAAGCTCAGCCTTGGTTCCCTCGTCTTCTGGAGATGGCATTAGATTTCCCAAGGCTGGTTACAATGAGATTGGACATACTTCTGGATCCGGATGGGAACTCTCATGACTTAGTGGCCTGCTCCAACTCACGGCTTGGTTGATTTTAGGAGTCCCTGGTCCGTCGCAGAAGTTCCGCAAGCAACTGAACAACTCTTGGATAGTGCCTGGGTACCAGGAACTAGAACTGCATACAGCTCCGCATGGCGCATGTGGGCTGGCTAGTGCATGGGAAGGTCGTTGGATCCATTTTCTGCCTCTCTGAATGAGATACTCAGTTTCCTGACCTCACTTTTTGAATAGGGTCTGGCCTACCGTACAATTAATGTGTATCGTTTGGCTATTTCGGCCAGACATCACGGGATTGATGGATCTCCGATTGGACAACATCCTTGTGTATGCCGATTATTGAAGGGTATCCATTTCTCTAGGCCCCCGAGAACCAGGTATTCCTCGTTTTGGGACGTTCTACGATATCTGGATTCGAGGCCTCCTAATGACGAACTATCGCTGAAGCAGTTGTAGTGGAAGTTTGTTATGCTTCTGTGTTTACTCTCATGCAAGAGTATTTCGGATGTTAGAGCCTTGGACTGGAACGCAATATCCTTCACTCCTGAGGGAGTGCCATTTCACATCTCAAGAAGGACTAAGTCAGCTACGAAGTCGGTATTCTATCCGAGATGTTCAGTCAGCCCTACTTTGTGTACTCATACTCAACAGCTCCGGTCACTTGATTTATGTCAGCTGTTTTTTCTCCTTTCGGACACCGTTCCTACCAGTCTCCTCGACTACATTGGCTCGTTGGGTCAAGGATCTCCTTTCCGCAGCAGGAATTGATATCTCGATTTTTTTGGCTCATTGGGTCAGAGGGGCCATGGCATCCAAGTCATCTAGGATGGGATGTCGCTTGGACGATATTTTGAAGGCAGTGGATTGGTCTCACGAATCTACTTTCCATGACATCTATTTCCACACAATTGACCATGTTTCTTCTTTGGTTGTGGCTCAGCTTTAAACTAGCATAATAGAAGCCTCTGTGTCATTAATAAAATTCCAAGATTTTACTATTTACCAACGTAAAGTAGTGATTTTATTAATGACACAGAGACGAGTATTATTCCCGCCCAACCCACCTGGTGGGTATCTTGTTGGATCTGCACATTTGGTTTATGTCGAGATGACCTTCTACCTCACGGTAAGTGACCATTGTTTGACTTGGTGTTATGGGATACATGATGATCTTTGTACATGTATGTAATTATACTTGGTATTCTGCATATACTTTTCAGTGACAACATTTTATGGTGGGAGTACATATAGATCCGGATTTTGGATTTTACCATCTGTTTCTCTGTTTTACAGCCTGATTTCATGGTGATGATGTTTCCTGTGTTGGCAATTGTTCGTTTCGGATGCGGATGATTCTCCGGTTATTTGGTCTTCGGTTCGGAAGGCAAAGAAGATGAAGTGGAAAGATACAGCAAGGCATTTTATAGACTGTTCCTATAAGCTGATTGGCTGCCCTGTTACTAGGCAGAGTTGGTTGTATCTGTTATATAGTATTCATATTGTTCATATTTTCTCTTTCAGTTATTTTTCTCTTTGCTGCTGAGGAATAAAGTAAGAAATAGATAGCATAATACTCGCCTCCGTGTCATTAATAAAATCATGACTTTACGTCATGTAAATAGTAAAATCTTGGAATTTCAGTGTGATGTAGTAGACAGGCCAAAATGTGCCATTATTGTATCTTGCTTGAATAGTGTATCTATAGTAAGACCGTTTGTTTTTACTTTTGAAAGAAAGGTGGATGAAAAAGCTGTTTCTTGGCTAATCACTACACCATCACTTATGGGTAGCACCACCCCCAGCCTAGACAGAACAGGAAACAAATAATTAACAAGGTTGTAGGTATAAAAGGTCCCTCCTCCTCTTCCTTCCATACCACATTCTTTTATTCTGTCCTCAGTCGGAAATTTTTATTTTTTGGTCCTCCTTTCCATGTTTACCAGACAAACCTCTCTTCATCTGAAGAGCTCAGTTAACAGCCTAGAAGAGAAGCACTAACTGACTTAAGTTTAGTTTATATACTGAGCTGCACCGTGAGATTATAGAGGAAAATGAAGAGCTAAGAAAAAGCATTGCACTCCAAGCCTCCCATTTATTCTAAAGGGTTTGTTTTTTTTTTGCCTTAAAAATTCATCTCCTGTTTCCTCCCTGGGTGCTATGCAAGTTTAAGCAGAGTTTTAAGAAGCCATAGATATACCTGGGTTCACCGGAAAAGGCGCAAACGTGGGCTACTATTCAACATGACAAATCCAGGAGAACAGGTTGTATCAATTTTGGCATGTATTCTGAGTTTTGTCTTATTCACGTTTCTTCTCCTATTGTAACACTTCAGATGCTTTTGAAAAAGGCGTGAAAGCGGCAACGTCGGATGAGCCGCAAACTTATGCCCTTGGGCATGCATGAATTCATGATGGTGATTTTTTTTACCAGGAAATGTAAAGTTATAGGCCAGCCTTTTTGCCCAGTTTTCTTGTTGTATAGTGTGCTGCCCACTCTGATTCATATTATTTATGTAATCATTGAAGTTCTTTTGGCAGACTTGAATTTCTTTTATAGCTCCTATTCAAATGAGAATTAATATTGTTAATATAAAATTTCCCTTTCGTATAATATTTTAGAATGGCTTCTCCCTCTGCCTCCAGACACTTAGAACCTAGAAGCAGGGCCGGACTGGGGATACAAAGCAGCCCTGGAAAAAAAATCTATGCCGGCCCCATAACTCATTGCGCCATAAAACATTGTTTTGCTGTTCTATTTTTTGACCCTGAGGAAGGTCCCGAACGGGGACCGAAACGTTGGTCGTTTTTTAATGATTATTGAATAAATTTTTATGTTTTAAAAGTCCAGAGAGCAGCCTTCCCTTCTGTTTTTTCTACATTACTTGGAGCTCTGGTGGTGCGCCCGGCATTGGACTGTCTTTCAAGCGTGAGTGCAGGGGATACATCTATTTTTTATATATATATATATATATATATATATATTGCTTTTTCTAATATAAATATTGGTCCTTTCAGAGTAAAACGTTTAATTATACAGTAAGCATACTCACATGCAGACACAGACAATCTCACTGACACACACAAGCTTATTGATACACAGCCTCATAGACAAACATTCTCACTGCTATACATAAGCTCATTGACATAAAAACACAAGCTCATTCACTATCAGACACACACACATATGCAAGCTCACTCACTCACTAGAAGGCGCGCACACACACACAGAGCTTAATGTAGTGGTTCTGGTGTCTATATCCTATCCCTGCAGCCTTTTCAATGTAAACACTGACTTTTCAGAGAAAAGGCAGTGTTTACATTGCTTCCTAGTGACACCTCTAGTGACAGTCACTCAGACGGTCACTATAGGTGCTTCATGTGTCTGTGATGCACAGTGTGCAGCACATACATTCAGGGCATTCATGCTCTGGAGGCGCTGAACGTTCCCCATAGAGATACATTGATTCAATGCATCTCTATGAGGAGATGCTGATTGGTGTAGCGTTTTGCAGCCAATCCTATGGCAAAGCATTGGATTGGCTGAGATCATCAAGTTTGATGATATCAGCCATAGAGGCAGGGCCAGTCGAGGGGAGACCAGCACGGCGTGGAAAAAAAAATATGAGTAAGAACACTATTTTTAAACACACACATACACCATGACAGACACAGACACACACATATACCATGACAGACAGACACACACACCCCACGACACACACATATACCATGACAGACACACACACATACCATGACAGACACACACACCTTGACAGATAC